>NW_009258134.1:16045-20449 GCF_000149755.1 Phytophthora sojae | reverse complement strand
CTCGTTGCCTCGGTGTGGCGGGTCGGCGAGGACTGCTCTCCAGAAGCAGTCATTGCGGGCACTAGCGCTGGCATCCTTCTTTAGCGCGCAGTTCTGCCCGCTTCGATGATTTCTTCATCAAGCACGGGATTGATAACAAACCCGCGGGGGTCTTCGTCGATGACGGAGCCGCGAACTCGTTGATGGCCAGCATCAGCTGATTCGAGAGCACGCGCACAGCGTCCATTCCAGCACGACTGGGCGAGACGCATCGGGTGATCGCTTGAACCAACGCCTCTGCGCTGATATTGCTTGCGAGCAGACGCACGAGTTCCCGGTGGTCGCGGACCAGTGAGTACCAGCGAACAGCTTCGAAAAAGCTTTCCGTGAGGGCGATGTAACTGGCATACTCGCGCAGCGCTTCAACGACAGGAAGCTCTCCATCTCTGCTCGCCAGGACGATCGTGTCGTCGAAGAACTGCTCGAGCCGAGCAAGTACGTAAGAACCACGCGAGCGCATTTTGTCGTACACGGCAGTGACGCTCCGCAACTCCACGTGGCACAGCAGGATGTTCACGTGCCACAGGTCTTCATGACGCACAGCGCCTTACCTATTAACCTCGCACCTCTCGAGAATCAGCTCCGTCAGCAGCGGCGTATTGCTGCGCGTCGACCTCAGCAGCAGGTCAGAATAGTCCTCCACCAGCCTTAGGTCCGGCAGCAGCAGCTCCACGATCTCCGGGTGTCGGTTGACTGCGGCGGCGCGCGCAACGTAGAAGACGTGGCTCTCGCGGTTAGCCTCCGGCACCGGGAAGTTATAGCCATCTCGTGGGTTGCGTCCCCGTTCCGTGATTCGGTCCGACTTAGTTGAGAGGACTCCGTGGTCGCGCGCCCATTGCACCGCGTCGTAGCTGCCATTGGCGGCAGCATCGATGGCGTCGCACGAAGGAAATCGCAGATCCGTTTACCCAAGTGAGACACGAGGTGTTCGTTGAGCGTATCGGTCGCTTCCGGGTGGTCGGCGATGACGCGTACGTAGTACGTTTGACACTACTATCTACACGTTGTGTGCTAATTGGCGGGGGTTGTGCGTTAACTGTAGCGCTGCGGGGGCGAATTTCAACGAGGTGATTCATTGTGAAGTGACCGTGAGCGCGAGTACTCCAGTAGAGGTGCTGCTTCTGTCAAAGTACGACGTCTTCAATCGTCTGTCGCGATCGGCTCGAGACACCTTGCGCGCTGCAGCCCAGTCGCACGCGGAGAGCATCGTGTACATTGATCGATTCCACAAGACGCAAAAGTGGGAAGCGTACAAGCAGAAGGTGCTCCGAGAACATGTAAACCACGAACGCATTGAGAAGCTTTTGCCGTCTGCTGCGGCGGCAACGCGCCGCGGTGCAACTAAGAACCCTCTACCGGAACTACCGCAAAGATCTCGCAGACACAGCAAGCTGCAGCTGCCCAAACGACGGAGCCGAGGCGGACTTCAAAGACGACTGAGTCGGAGAAAGTATCTCAACCCTCAGGGGGGGCGACGCTCCCTCGAATTCCTCTTCCTCCTGTGAGCGAGGATAAATCTCCCGATACTTCTCGCAGTATGGCTTCGAGCAATAATACAGCGAGGCAAGCCCTGGTCCCAGCGAACGAGTTGCTGCTGCTGGCTCAAGAGACTAAGGCCATGAAGAAGTGTTTCAATCCAGACCAAACACTCGGCAACTACGTCACATCCTTCAACGTGGACACACCACCCAGTGCCGCTCGACAGCGACAGCTAGACGGTGTCTTGGCGGCCGAGGAGCGTCGACAAGCTGAAGTGCTGAAGGAGGGCAACTCGCTAGCATTTTTCGACATCAAAGTGGTCGAGAAGCAGATTGGTACGACGTGGAATCGCACGGCAAAGCACCTGGAGGAGGTTGAGCAGAGCATTGGCGACGAACAAGCACCGGAAACCTGTCGGTCCTCTCGATCTTCTCGGTATCACCGCTGCGCCAGCCGTCTCCGAGTGTACGAAACTCGAACCAAAGCTTGACCATTACGTCACAAGCCTTGAGTCAGCTTCTGCAAGAAAACTTCACCTTCTCTCGTCCTCCAGGAAGCAAACCACAAGCCCCCGATGTTCGAAACGGAAGAGTACAACAGCGCAAGGCCACCTCCACATCACCAACGCGAAACCCTCCGCCTCCCCATTGAAGGCGTATTCACCGTCCCGCTTCACTGCACAGACCGAAAGTACGAGTGAGACAGATTATGCGGTCTTTGTCATCCTAGACGAGAGTAGCGAGGAGCGATCAGAGGCGACGTTTGCGCCCAAGAAGTCTCCAGCTTTTCAGATTCTGCAGTCCGCTAGATCTCTCTTTGCGATTCGTGAAGCAGCCGAGAGGTTCCAGGAGAGCACGGGAGTGACCAACCTCAAGTACTTCGCTTTACCGCTCAAGACGTACGCGCTGATGCCGGGAGCCGATCGATCGAAAGTTGACGAGGAGCGACTCTAGCTACAGCAAGTGGCAGAAATGAGTGGCAGTAGTCCACGGATGAGATCGATGTCTACGTGCAGCCCGCTCGTGGAGGAGTCCACGATCTCTCTCCACTCAACTGCAGGAGACGGAAGTGTACACTTCGCCTCATTCCAAGAAGTGGCGATGTCTCCGGTTCCTAGCGCGTCGAACAATAATGAACCTCGACCATCTCTGCCTGGCCGATCAACCACGACCGCCCATGTCACCTCGAAGGAAAACTTTCAATTCAGGTACCAGCACTGCTCGATGCACCTTTGCGGTTGCGAGTGTGGTGCTGTCAAAGCTTGAGGCGGCCCATGCGCAGTACGAGGAGCCGTTTGTGGCCGTGCACGCACTCTTTTCCTCTGAAATGGAGGCGGTGACCTTCGCCATGAACATCAAGGCCTCTCAGCTAGTTAATAGCGCCATGTTGTGCATCTTTCCCGTGGGCAAGTGGATCTACCTCGAGCACGCGCACGACTGGTTCGTACAAGTGGAAGCCAACAAGCGCGAGAAGCGCGCTCCATCCTTGACTGGAGTATCGTCGACTACGTCGTCTCCGACGCACTCGAGGCGGTTGTCGCTCGTGGTGGAGCCCCCCAAGCCTATTTGGGAGCAAGAGCGTGACGACGCTCGTCGCCTTCACAACTTCATCTGCGCTCGCATGGGCGCCCCCATGCCCGACAATAAGAAGGACCGGACGGAGGAGAGCGGCGGCTTCACCCCGCAGCCACTCGTCTCACTATAGGACAAACTTGACACGCTTCACAGTTACCTGCAAGCGACCGCAGCATTCACGGCTCGAACGGGTTACGGGGGAGTGGCGATGCTCAAGTATCGGCAAGTCAAGCGCTTCGGGTCCGTTATGAGGTCCCGCATTTCGGGTACACAGCCCCACGGCAATGGCAACAGCAGCAGAAGTGGGAACTCGCCCCCGCCTCGAACCTCGTTCTCCCATGTTATTCCTGGTTAAAGGTTGGCTGGGAAGGCTTTTAAAACGTGTTGGTATTTCCTGTAGCCTAGTACTTCGTAGTAGATCGCACTCATGCGAAGTGCTGCACTATCAACTTGAACGATCAAGGAGACGTATCTGCATTACTATACAGTATGAAAATTTCACATTTAATGGAAATACGGATCTGCGTGCACAATATATTTGTGTATGGAAACCCAAGGGAACAGCGCTCTATACCTTAGCTTAACCGGAAAGCTTCAACTTCATATACACCTTGCAAATACTGCACAGATCCCTGTGCACATAAAAAGTAAACGGACTGCAGTGTAGTACAGTATCAAAAGGAACAGCACTCTAACTCTAAAGGGCCTTCATCATCATCAGGTGAAGTTGTAAAGTGCCGTCAACAAATTTACGCATGCAGTCGGTTGGGCAACATTCAGCAAATTGGTTCGTCCAGAGCCTTGTTGTCAATTTAGAAACAAGTGCCTAACTAGCACGACAATCCAATGCGTTTCCTGTGCTTCGCATTGCTTTGCGGCGTTTTTTTCCTCCTCACAAAGGTCGATGCTGCCTCGACGGTGACGGACTCGAAAGTTTCCACCACGGCTGTGGCTTATTCGACTTCTGTGGATACCGTCCCCACCAAAAGCCTCAGGGGCGATAAAAGTAATAACGACGAGAGCGAGGAGAGAGCGTTCGGCATCAACGCGATTCCTGGTCTCAAGAAGATCACAAACTTCGTCGACAAGCAGAAGACCGCGAGTTGGCTGAAGAAGGGAAAGGTCGCAGACGATATCTTTGCTAAGATGAAGCTGTGCCGGCCGAGAAGCTGTTCGAGAGCCCCAAGTTCCTCGCATGTGCCAAGTACGTGAGTCAGTACGACCTCAAGTACCCGGAGAAGGCGAAGACGGTGATCCCAACTTTGACCAAGACCTATGGCAACGACGTCGTAGCCAAGACGCTCGAAGCTGC
>NW_009258134.1:0-15834 GCF_000149755.1 Phytophthora sojae | reverse complement strand
CCTTGTTGGAGAAAATCTTCATCAACGGTGTCTCGGTTGGAATCAACTCCAACGAGAGACTCTTCACCTTTTGTACAGGTCGTGCTGTAGGGAGTGAGTGGCGTACGGGCTCAACTGGAATCAGCTTTCGGTCTCTTGATGGGATATCCACTTGTCGAAGGGTGCTTAAGGTATTCAGATTGAAGGCGCTTAGATATGTCGTCGACTTTGCCAATGGACCGTAACGCAGCAACGAAAGTCTGGATCTCGCTCTCGGATCTTCTTAGAGCGATCTCAATGAAGCTTGCGGCTTTTAGAGGGTGGTCAGCGGGGATTTTTCGACGCAGAAAAAGGATCGCGTTACTGAGATGCCGAATATCCAATAATGATACAAGCCCGAGGAGAATGTCCAACGCAACCACTGCACCACCGTAGTGCTTGAGTGCGAGTTCTCCATCGAGCTGGAAACGTACAATGCGTTAAACACGTCGACGTTAGATATCATGACCTGAGGGATCAATTCGTAGTTGTTGCCCAAGCAGTAGCTAATTCAGTTCCTCGCAGCAATTTTGATGACTGGGAGCAGCATGACGTAGAACTTTTTGGTTTTTGGCACTGACGCTGATGAATCCGTACAAGTACGCTGGGTATACGAAGGTCAGCAACACTTGGCAAATGAGCACGATGATGGCCCTTATCAGCTACTTTAACAGCACTCGGTTTTGATTTAAAACTCTGCCGAAGAAGTCCACGAAGCATGCGACCAGCACTAAGAACCAGACGTTGATCCCCACTACAAGAGCAAAGGGTAAAGGGAAGCCAATGACGCTTGCCATCGATATCTATCATGAACACCACAGCCCCTCCACTCGAGATGATCGGCATCAAACTAACTTGAGTCGATGTGAGGTTGAGAGCTGGCACGGTGACTTGGAATTGTTCGAGGATCACTCTCGTCATGAGAGCCATTGTGACGAAGTCTCGGACCCAAAACAGATATTTCGCACTGGAGCCATCTCTGGGTGAAGCCAATGGAACATCGTCAATTGATATGAGGATCACCAAACACGGGAAGGGTGAGATCAGACTGACGATGATTGTCCAGGACAACGGCGTGGTTTGGCTGTAGGCTAAGAGCTTGCGAATACGCTCTGATGAATAATGTCCGCGAAGTTTTGGTTGGAATGTTATCGGAAGCTTGCGAGCTCGACGCCAGAAGACGTGTAGTCGTTGTCTTGCGTCGTCAAAAGAGTCCATAAGTCAGACTTCGATGTGAGCGAGTTTGATGAACTCACCATGATGAACACGAGCTCCTTCCCACTAACGCGATCGCGACTGATGCTATTTTATACCTTTGCGCCGTTGTCCACAAAGTGAACCATTTTTTTTATAGAAGAGTATTACTTACAGCAGTCGATAGGGCGCGCAATAATAGCGCAGTTATCGAATTTTGGGCTTTTACGATTCGAAATAGGCGGGGGAAACGATAATTTAAAGCTGCATCTGGTGAAGCAAAGGCATTGCAGGCACCGGAAACGGTCACGCAACTGCAATGCACCCCCTTCGAGACGAACCATTGCGATCAGGAAAGAACCTTATTATAATTTTGCAGGAGCAAATTCGAAGTCTTGAGCATATTGAAAGTTATGATACGGTGCAGTGAAGTGAAGCAAAATAATTCTGAGGAAGTGTAAAGAGATGCCGCCCAGAACTAGATATCTGTTGGATCGCGTCACAAGATACTGAGACTCGTAAGAAATAAAACGCCCTTGCTCATCTTCATAGGCATACGCGTGGTCTTAATAATTCTACATGAGCCAAAAACTTTAGTATCCACGTTTAGTAGGTGAAAAGCGCACTACTTATCGGTGCTAGCGACTCGTACTGTAGTGAGTTTTTCGAGATCTTCATCAAGATGTGTATCGTGCGCGATACCTGTATCCGATCCGGGAACTCGCTAACCGTATTAAAACTCTGGACGCCTTGCCGACCGAGTAATACTGATTTACTGTATTACTAATACAGTAAACAAAACCATCGGTGGAGTACCGTTCCAATGAGAAGGACAGAGACATTTAGTAACAGAAACCAAGGCCTTTTCACAGGGTGACCCGGGTCGTTCCTCCTCGCAGTTCGTACATGGCAAAACTTCGTTTTTTTAAACGAAAGTGCTGCGCACGCATAGTATTGATCGTGTGAGGCAGCACTGGCTGCACAAAATGTCAAATATAATGTTGAAGAACGATCAATTACTGTCGAGAGAGGCCTCAGAGACGCCGTTTACAACGGCAGCGAAGCGGAGGTCTGCAATGGTCCGCGCGTAGGTATGTCTAAGTAAGAGTTACTATATTTTTACCGACGCCTTGCCCGCCAGAGCGAGGCGACATTGGCAGTGCAAACGAGGAGCTCACCCGGGTGAAGCCCTACCGACCCGAGTATTATAAAATTTCTACCATCCTAGATGCAAAATAGCTAAAAGCTATTCTGGCTACTCACTGTTAGTTAGTTTGGTGATCTTGCTTATAGTCGGATAGGAGGAAACAATACTCTGATTAAATGTTGCAAATTGCAACTTGCAATACCGGTAGTTGATGGTCATCATAACGATAAACCCAGAAAATGTATGCTTTAGACAGCTGCAATCGTAAAAAAAGCTCAACTAAGGATAAAATCGTATAATCTATGCATCGCAACAACAAAGTCTCGCCCAAAGAAGCTCTGGAATTCGAGGTGCTCTAAATATTTATTAGTAGCCTCATTCGTGAAGGCAGGAACGGGAAATATGACGCTACATGATACGTGCAGTCGTTAGGAAAAAAATAAGTGGTAAGAAGCGAACAAGATATGAAAGTTCCAACGATTTTGCTCAACATTTCAGTTATGTTGGCGACAGAAATAAAGTGGAAAAAAACGATTACGTGCCGAACGAGGCCCATTCTACATAAAGATTGGCAAAAAATTAAGATAATTTCGGGGAACATTGATAATGAAACTGGAATTGGAAGAAGCACAAACAGTTGGCGACGGCTTGATCATTTCTACTGGGCTATGTAGAATCGGTCGAAACAGTATTGTGCTGTGTTCATGAGTCTTCGGGAGCACCGCCAATAGATGCACAAGGACGAGGAGAACGTGTGGACACATCCGCCGATGACTCGGAGGATCCGACAGTGACGGGAGAGCCGGCGGCAGCCGGGCTCTGGATATACCAATGGCTGGTCAGGGAGACCCAAGAATACTGAGATCAAGTCAATCGGAACACGGGAGTAATCCGTCTGATGAGAGGCACCAACGAGCACAAGGAGAACAAGAAGGCAAGCAGGAGGGGGAGATTAGAGAGTAGTTTGAGAGACGATAACATTTAATCTCACTTCAGAATTTGCCCCATCAACCACAAGCTACAAACCAACAGGTTAACAGCCGCAACAAGCTCAAGCCCTCCCCGACGACCGACATGACGGCGTCCAGCAAGAAGGCCGAAGTCATCCTGGGAAGCGACAATTACTTCCACTGGGAGTTCGCGATGCGTATGACGCTCGCGAGGAAGGGGCTGCTAGCGCACGTTCAAGTGGTGAAGGACCCGACGGAGATGACGGAGGCCTGGATGCTCAACGACATGAAGGCGCTTGGTCTGATCGCTCAAGGCGTGGCTGTGGAGCACCACACGAAAATTCGGTCGGCGACGTCGGCTATCCAAGCCTGGAATACTCTACGCGAGTTCTACAACCGGACGACGATGCATAATCGGGTCACGATGACTCGTCAGCTCCACGAGTTCAAGATGGAGGACGGTGCGACGATGGCGAAACACCTGAACAAGTTCGACGAGCTCATCGTGGGCCTCCAGACGCTTGGAGAGCCGCTCGATGACTCCCGACAACTCGTCATCCTGCTGAGCAGCTTGCCGGCGGAGTACGAGTTGATCACATCCATCGTCGAGAACTCGAAGGACGTGACCCTCATCGAGGTGAAGGAGAAGCTGTTCAAGGAGTACGAGCGACAGGAGAAGAAGGAGACCTCGGAGCGCGCGTTGAAGGCTACCTCGTTCGGAGGTAGGGGCCAGAACGGGAAGTTCGGCAATGGCGGCAAGGCATTCGGCCACAAGCGCAACGGCGGACGAAAGGTCGGTGGCTTCAAGGGCAAGTGCTTCAACTGTGACCAAGTGGGCCACATGAAGCGGGACTGCCCGGAAAAGGCAAATAGAGACACCGCCGAAGACTCGGTGTTCGCTGTGGCGGAGAATCCATCAGCGGGTTGGCTGATCGATAGTGAGGCGACGGCTCACATGACGCCTGACCGCGATGACTTGTTCGAGTACAACGAGTCGTCGGCGCACATGTATGTGACAATCGCGGACGGGAAGAAGATCCGCGTGGCAGGGAAAGGGTCGGTGCGTCTAACGGGCATCGACGTCAAGCGCATCAAGATGGTTGAGGTGCTCCACATCCCCGGACTCGACCGGCGACTACTCTCGGTTGGGAGGTTGGCTGAACGCGGCATGAGTGTCGAGTTCCAGCGGAAGTCGTGCGTCATCTGGGACAAGACGAAGGTGATCGCTTCGGGGAAGAAGGTCGGCAAGGCGTACTTGCTGGGCTGCCAGCAGGACATGGCGCACTACACCGAGTACTCGGGAGTCGACAGAAAGTGGGAGCTATGGCACGCTCGTATGGGACACTTGAACGATCGCTATGGCGAAGACCCGCGAGGCGACGGACGGAATCCTGACGACTCAACAGCAGACGAAGACCCTGTGCGGAGGATGCATGAAGGGCAAGCAGACGGTCGCACATTTCCCGTCGCGGTCGACGTCGGCGACGACTCGACCGCTGGAACTGGTTCATACGGACGTGATGGGTCCTATGAAGACGAAGTCCAAGGGCGGAGCGAGGTATGTGCTCGCCTTTGTCGACGACTACTCGCGACACGTCGTGGTGTACTTCTTGACCAAGAAGAGCGAGGTCGTGGCCAAGTTCAAGTCGTTCATGAAGCTGTACGAGAACCAGTGGGGGCAGCGCATTAAATGCCTGCGCTCGGACAACGGCACTGAGTTCGTGAACACGCCGATGACTGAGATCTGCCGGGTGAATGGGATTATGCATCAGAAGACGGTCCCGTATAGCCCCCAGCAGAATGGCGTGGCGGAGCGGATGAACCGCACGATCATGGAGAAGACTCGAAGCATGCTACACTACAAGGGCGTGGCTTCGATATGGTGGGCAGAGGCGGTCAGCACTGCTGTCTACCTGATCAACCGGTCGACGAACAGCATGCACCCGACCAAGACTCCGTACGAGTTGACGTTCAAGTCGAAGCCTCGGCTGGACCATCTTTGAGTCTTCGGGTCGATTGGTTACGCCCATGTCGACAAGTCGCGACGCACCAAGTTGGAGCCGAAGAGCTTCAAATGTATGTTTCTTGGGTACGCCGACGACTCAAAAAGCTACCGAGTGTACGACTTGGAGTCGAACAAGGTGAAGGTGTCCAGGTCGGTGAAGCTGGACGGGCGCGAGGTGAACGGCATCTACGACACGTCGCCCAGCGAGAACTTGCCGATCATTCAGTCGACGGAAGATGTCGACGATGAAGTGGCGCTGCACGAGGAGATGCAACGACCTGCCGCCGACGAGCCGATGGAATCTGTGGAAGAGACCGTCGAGGACGCGGAAATGCATGAGGCGGAGACGCCGGAGCCATCCATGCAGGAGCTGACCACGTACCGACGACTCGCGAGACCGGTATTTAATGATGACATGGTCTTCCATCCGGAGCCGGAACGGACCCAGCGTGCCCGAGAACCGGTACTACTACTTGGAGATAGTTCCGCAGACGGTGAGGAGTCGAAAGAAGATGGTCCCGATGACTCGGACAACGATGATCACTTCTGGCCACCGTCTCCGAAGCGGCCCAGGGTGGACGAAAACAGCCTATTGGCTGAGGCGGTGCTGGCCTACGACGCAGACGTCGGCGATGCCAATGATGCACCCACCACGTATCAGCAGGCCATACAGAGTGACGAGTCGTCGGAGTGAGTGAAGGCAATGAACGCGGAGCTCAAGGCACACGCGGACAACGGATCATGGACGCTGGTCCGTCGGACACCGAGTGCTCGACCGATCGGTTGTCGCTGGGTGTTCACAAAGAAACGCGACGAGCACGGTCGAGTCATCAGGTATAAGGCCCGCCTGGTGGCGAAAGGGTTTAAGCAGAAGTTTGGCGTGGACTTCTTCGAGACGTACTCGCCCGTGGCCAACATGAACTCGATCCGAGTGGTGTTGTCGGTTGTGGTGGCCGAGGCGTACATCACCGAGCAGCTGGATGCGGACACCGCCTTTCTCAACAGCGGGCTGGTGGAGCGCGTCTACATGGAGGTGCCCTACGGAATCATCAACGCGAAGAATATGATGTGTCGGCTGCAGAAGGCGATCTATGGTCTGAAGCAGGCGGCAAATGCCTGGCATAAGACCATCCACCGAGTCTTCGTGGGCATCGGATTTCGGAGCTGCGGTGGCGACCAGTGCGTATACGTCAAGGGCGAGAAGGGCAGGTTCGTATATGTCTGCCTGTACGTGGACGACATGATCATCGCGCCCAAGACGAGCAACGAGATCCAGGAAGTCAACGTGGCGCTCAAGAATGCTTTTAAGATGAAGGAGTTGGGCGAAGCCAAGTTTATACTTGGTATGGAGATCGACCATGACTCATCGGCGAAGACTCTCATGATCAAGCAGACTCGATACATTGATGATGTGGTGACGCGGTTCAACCAGCAGGACGCCAAGGTGGTGGTGAACCCGTGCGAGTCGGGCATGAAGTTATCGAAGACTCAGTCGCCGACGACTCAGAAGGAACGCGAGGAAATGCAGGCGAAGCCCTACCGATCACTCATTGGCTGTTTGTTGTACATTACAACTTGCACCAGACCTGATGTGGCGTACATCGTGACCCAGTTGTCGCGCTTCCTTGAGAACCCCGGGCAGCAGCACTGGAAGGCTGCCATCCGCGTGCTCAGGTACCTGAAGAGCACCCAAGACATCGGCATCGCCTACAATGGGAACGCGAAGAAGGTCGAGGTGGCGGCGTACACCGACGCCGACAGGGGCAGCAATCTCGACGACCGACGCTCGGTGTCGGGCATCATGGTGATGATTAGCGGGGCGCCGGTGGTCTTCAAATCGAAGTACCAGCGCACGGTGGCGCTCAGCTCGGCGGAGGCTGAGTACATGGCGTTGAGCCTGTGCACGCAGGAGGCGCTGTGGACCCGCGCCATGCTCAAGGACATGGGTCACAAGCAAGTGGGAGCTACCCAAGTATGGGAGGACAACCAGGGCGCGATCGCCCTCGCAAGCAACGCTGGGTACAACGCGAGGACCAAGCACGTGGACATCAAGCATCACTTCATCCGCGAGAGTGTGTCCCGAGGACTCATCGTCGTCAACTACGTGCCGACGGAGGACCAGCTCGCGGACATGCTTACCAAGGCGTTGGGGACGAAGAGGCTCAAGTACCTGATCAGCGCAAGCGGAATCGTCGGGACGGTCGTGCAGCATTAGCGGCGAGTGGGAGTGTTCATGAGTCTTCGGAAGCACCGCCAATAGATGCACATGGACGAGGAGAACGTGTGGACACATCCGCCGATGACTCGGAGGATCCGACGGCGACGGGAGAGCCGGCGGCAGCCGGGCTCTGGATATACCAATGGCTGGTCAGGGAGACCCAAGAATACTGAGATCAAGTCAATCGGAACACGGGAGTAATCCGTCTGATGAGAGGCACCAACGAGCACAAGGAGAACAAGAAGGCAAGCAGGAGGGGAAGACTAGAGAGTAGTTTGAGAGACGATAACATTTAATCTCACTTCAGAATTTGCCCCATCAATCACAAGCTACAAACCAACATGCTGGTTTCCGCTGTGTAAAAGTTGTTGTGGAGCGTGACATCCTACACTACCACCGGTAATATAGAAGGACGAACATTAAATGCAGTAAAGTATCGTGGCTCGTTGCTTTATGTTTAATGTTTGCCTAAAGAGCAACATAAAACGATGTTACAACACTCATAGGGTAGACGCAACAGCCAAATAGTTTCAACCTGATATTGTGAAATGATTGCCACTCAAAATCTCTTATGAGTACCATGTAGTTCGAACGATGCTGACCTACCCGGGCGTCATCACTTACTTGGACAACAACAGTAACGAGGGTGCGCGATGTGGTAATTTTGAGCGGTAAACAAGGTTGTTAAAGCTAAAATCATGCTCAAGGAATTACCCGAGCATGGTATCCAGCAATTTAGGCGAAGGTGTTCGAGTCGACAAGAGCATTCAGGTATGTAGAGTTCACCTGTCCTCATCGTGAGGAAAAGTTCAAGTATAAATGCAGCGCTGTGAGGTTGAAAGTGTAGTGACACTTTAGAAATGTTGGTTGAACTATCGGTACATAAGTTTTCCACAAATGTTGCAATGGACTACTCTTGTTAAAATGAACAATTAAACATATTCTATGGCTTTGTAATATACTGCCTTGTTTAGTTTATGACCAACGTTTTGGATTTTATATTTTCCGTGCTGAACTAATGCATGGTATCTAAAGCCTGCGGGAATGACACCAATACTAATGCATGCACTGGCATACTCGCGGTAGGCTTTCATGCATGCTTGAAGTTGACGTTGAATGGTAGCGCAGGTCGAGTGAGGGGTTGCGACCATGATTGAAGTTGACGTTGCATGTCACTATTGTAGAGATTCAACGTCATTCTAGCGGGTTTTTTTTTTTATAGACGCGTGACGCCCCCTCAAAACACAGTTCTTACGAACTGCGAACTACAACTAGATAGTTGTGCTTTCTCAATATCTTGATTTTTTATTGGGCTATCCTGGGATGGGGTGGCCGCCTTTGCACAGGCCTCGCTCCTCGCAAAAGGCCCCCAGAATAATGGCATTTGACCGCGTTGTAGGCACCCTTAGCGAACATGGAGACCACCTGCTAGTGCGTAAGGATCTCTACTTTAAGGGAGACACGGAAGTGCCGGCTGGTAAGGTGCCATGGCGGAGCTACAGCGCTACAAGTCTCGGCACTCCTTGATGGGATTTGGGCATGTTTTGACCGACCTCTGCCCTTTCTTTGCTTGCTCCGACTGAGAAAGCCACACTCCAATGAGAAGGTGCTATTTTATTGTATTGTATTGTAAACGTTAGTGCGCCTTACGCTTTAGGGAAGAAGTGATCTACACTCTCCAAGCGTGGTCCGCACCACTAACCCCAATAGTGGGCGGCCACTAATTGAGCTCCTACTGTCTTCTCCGGCACGATCAGCATACGTCGGTACTCGTAGGCCTTTCAATGTTAGCTGTTATCTGACTTGCCAACAACAGTCGTTATCTGGCTGGTAGCGAAGCGATAGCGACAGATAACGACAAATCGCCTGTGATTGGTGATAAATTCGTTTTTTTCATTGGCTAAGATCATACAAATATCTGCTGCTGATTGGATATAAAGGTTGGTGTCGATAGTAGACTCTACGGCGAAGAGCTGCGCAAAGTGGCCAAGGCCGTATCGGCGGCCGATATCAGTACGGCGCTGCTCAAGCTATTGGACTAGGATGTTTTCCTCTTGACGGGCGTCTTCTCCGCGTGCGTGGCGCAGCTCGTGTCCTACCAGGGCGGGGGTGACCAGAATTGGCATGCTGCGGACGCTATGTAGCTACTAAGTACCTCGCCATGATCAATGTGAGTCTCGTGCCCACCGTGAACGCCGCTGCCGCTGCAAAGAATACGACGGAGAAGCAGCAGCAGCAGCAGCAGCAGCAGCTAAAGACGGAGGAGGTCCAGTATCAAGAACTTGTGGTCCTCCAGAAGCAACAAGTCCCCCGAGAACAACGTCGAGCCCAAGCTCACGCCCGCGCAGACGGACTTGTTGACGCCCACCAAACGGCACCCCATTGACCTCGAATCGGTGGACGTGGAGCTTACTGGGATGACGAAGGTGTTCGAGGAGGACAGCCAGAAGGAGAAGCAGGAGCAGTTGCAGATGCTGCCGCTGGACGAAGACTTGGCAGCAGCGACGACGAGAGGAAGCCAGCGCTCGGCTTCCCCATCATTGGAGTCGTTGTGGCACCCCACCGTGCAGTTCGGCATCATTGCGGCGGTGGTGCTGGACTTCGCAAACTGCAGCTTCTCCAACATCGGGAGTCCTAGAGCGTCGGGCGGCGGACGTGACAACACGTAACAACATGTAACAACATGCAGCGGGCAAGGGAGCTAAGACGCTTTAAATGAACAAGCAATGATCAACTACGGGGAAGAGGTCGTGCATTAGAGTGCTAAGCGAAGCGGGTGCAGTAAAAGCCAATCTGACAGTACAATACTCCGATCATGAGTGTCAAATATATTTGCAATGTGAAACATCAGCTATTTCAATGCTATACACTAGGGTCAACTACCCATCAACGTCACCGCCGTCTCCTCCTCCATTGTTGTTGTTTTCTTCTTCTTCTTCGTCGTCGTCTTCTTCTTCGGAACTGCTATCAATGTTGTCATCGTCCTCTTCATAATTTTCACTAACGAACAACGTATCGCGAATGATCTCAGGGTCCAACGAGCATCGCTTCGAGGTAACTACATTTCCTCTCTTGGAAAACGCACGCTCCGATGGCACAGAAGTTGCAATACATCCTAACTATTTCCGAGCTAGGGCCTCCACGATCGAGTACTTCCCTCGCCGCGTTGACCACCACTGTAGAGCATCAGTAGTCACTCGAGTTCCATGTGCATCGCCCAGGTACTGTCGAACCTGATAATCGCACTCATCTTTCAGCTTATCATCCGCCACGGTGGGCGCTTCCTCCACATACTGCTCCGTCCCTCCGCTGAACACTTCTGTAAGCCAAGCTACATTCTTTTTTGCAGCCGATGGCGGTCGCGAGGAATCCTTCGCCACCCTCGTGTCTTCTTCACTGGTGGATTGGGTGGCTCTCATATCATTTCCCATCTCAAACACAGCCGCTGTGAGGTGAGCAATAGCCATTTTAGTCTCTTCGTGGTTTAGATGCTTGAGCTCCGCCGATCTTGGATCCAGTGCTGAAATCCACAACAGCTCCATAGGTAGTTTCTTCTTGAACCTTTCCGTGAAAAGCGTGACGTACGTACGCCGAACGGACTGCATCAACGTCTTCACTCGCGGAACAAACGCTTCATTGCCGACCGAACGCGTGATCGCCTCGAATATTTCTTCGTCTTTGATCTTCCTTTCGATTGTGCGGAGAACGGGTACAGCCATAACCAGTGTGGGGTACTTCTCCCCACCTAAACCGTCGGTTGCTTCAGCGAATGGTTCAAGCAAGACAACTAAACATCGGATGACAAGACAATGTTCAGCTGTTGGTTGTTTAAATTTTGCGTCTGAAAACTCACGCGTCCTAGCGACGTGTCCAAAAAATCGTCAAGAGCAGTTCGAAGTTCCAGCATGCGCAGTAGCATGGCATGCGTGCTATTCCAACGCGTGGCACAATCGGTTTGAGGAACAAGCACTCTGGTTTGAAGCCCTCGTAAGCAATCCAATACTTTTACGGAACGGCTGAAAAACACGGCAAGCTTGCGAAATATTTCCACGACGCGACGTAGCTTATCCAAGTCAGCCCGAGTCGCTGCGCACGACTCCTCGATAAACGCCTCAATTTCCTCACAGGCAACTTGCTCAAGGGCAGCATCAATGTCTTCGTCGGATTTGGCAGCAGCCATCATCGCTTTTGAGGTCTTGTCCGATTTCTTCTTGACCATTTCACACCCAACGATGAGATGCAGAGAATGAACTAAGCACGACATGGAGTCGAGGTTCAACAGCTCGCATGCCTTCACTCCATTTGACGCACCGTCCCGAAGAAACTTCACGCACTTTTCAATAGGAAGCCCCCATTCATTCATAATTGCTCGCAACGATTCGGCAATCCGGTATCCATCGTGCTTCCCTGGCAAGTACCGTACCTCGAGCACCAGCTCCACATACGAAACTCCTCATCCAATTAATGGAGTGTGAAGCAGATGAGCCCAAGCTCACGTTTGGACGTCCAAATGTCGGCTGATGCTGCGTAAAAAATGCACTGGACAGCAATCTTCTCCTTGAGAACATCACGAAGCTGGGCAGCAACCACTTCAACTCCAGCACGTGCTTTCCAAGGCTTGATGATTTTGATGCGCTTTTGCAAAGTGTTGAGGTAGCGGGCATACTTGCGAAAGTACTTATCCATCGAAATGGTGAACGGTCTCATCGACTTAGTACAGCGACCGGTTTTCTGAGTGCCCCCACTTCTTGGTGCATCAGCGGCTGGATAAAGTTTGCTTGCGCGCTTTCTCCTCTTCGGCTGCTTTCTTGAGTTCTTTCGGGTGCTTCTTTTTCATGTGCCTGGTGACATAGGCGGTGTTGGACTTCTCGAAAACAATTTCTTCTCCGCACTTGTTGCAGTATGCACACCTAGCATGCTCCGATCGTAGGTCCTTGATATTCATCCCGATATACTCATTTTTGCAGACGAGCTGAATAAACCGCCAGTGCTCGGGCTTGCGCTTTTTGTGCATTTCGAACAGCAGTATTTCGGCACTTGTTGCCGGCGCCGAAGGAGCAGACAGGGTGCTTTCTTGTCCGCGCCGTACAGAGCTTGATGTCTTGCCGCGGTCTCTGCGTTGCGCCGTGCTTGGCGACTTCCCACTGCGAGCTCGTTGCGCGCTGTTGGGTGACTTGCCGCTACGCCCTCTCGGAGCTGCGTTCGGCGACTTGCCGGTTGGAGGGCACCCTCTTTGATCGCTGCTGGGCGACTGCAAACTGCGATTTAGCTGAGAAGTAAGGGGTGGCTTTCCATTGCGCCCTTGCTGCGCGCTATTCGGTGTCTTCGTGCGCTCTTGCTGGGTACCGCTTGGTGTACTTGTGCGGCGACTACGGGTGGCACTGTTAGAACGTGTAGCAATTCGCTTGTTGGAATCCGCCGGAGAGTATACGGCATCTTGAAAGTTGCTGCAGCTCTCGAGTCTCCGATCCGGCGCTTGCGTTGCTCGCAACTCTGGGTGGAGGCTTGCTGCTTGCGTGCCGAGCGCCTAGGAACAACGACCCCAAACACCAACGGGCTCCGCGAATCCCCGTGGACTTGATTTAGATTCTTAGAAGCACGATTCTGGTCTTGGACCGATGCTTGATCGTCCAAGTTACTATCGAACCCGATGGTCGCTTCCATGCCGTTGTAGCGGTCTTCTTCGTCTTGGTACGTAAGCCGGGCTCGAATTGGAGGGCTCCGCATGAATGAAGTACTGAATGTACGTCCCACGACAGCTTCCCGATGCCTGCCTTCGCTCTGAAGATAGTATGGCGGTGCTAAACCCACGGTAGGTCGCTCGTCTTCTAGCTGGTGGCTTGCTTCATGTGGTGCGCCACCAAGATCCCAAACGAATGATGCCGATGGTCGCCTCGGATCCATAGCAGCCCGACTTCCTTTCAAGATGTGCCGCTCTCAGGATTTCGCGCAATGGTGATCGCCATGCCCCCCACGGCTCAAACGTCGCGGTCAAATAACGGTATCTTTGCGATAGCTTTTAGCGATAACGTGAGGTTTTTAACAGTATTCTATAACGACACATCGTAACGTTGAAAGGCCTATACGTCGGCAATGAATGGCTCCCCCTTCGCGGAGACGCGCTAGGCCTTGGTGGCGGCATGTCCGCTGCTTCCGTCACCCGTATCGATCTTGTAGTCTTGGTTCAGCTAGGTACTCGGGTCACAACTCCTTTCCCCGGCAACTGCTGTCGTGGCCGCAACAAACCACGCAGTCTCAGCCAGCACGCCCTTGTTCTTCGGTCTTGTGTTGTTCCTGCGCATTATGCTGATCCCCTTGAGCACCTTCCCTTGACGATTGACGGCTGCAGCAGTCCCCCCCTCGCGAGCGCTCGCGCCTCGACGCCGAATCAGCTTCCTGGGCGATGCCGTAGTCATCAACCCACAGGAAGTCGGTGGCTGATCACTGAGCACGCTTGGTTCGTCCGCTACCGCCGCCGCGAGTCGTACCCGCATCGAGCTCTCAGCCCAGAGACACTAGCCTCACATCCTTGTCCGTCTAAGAACTGAGGGCGCCGCGGCGGAGCCGCATTAGCGCCCCCGAGAACGACGCCGCGGCGCCGCTCCCCGGGAGGGCGTCACCCCAACCCGTACCAGGATGTGCTATTTTATTGTGCTTTGCAATGATTCTGGCAATATGAGGCGAGATTTGCTGTATTTATAGCGACCACTTGCTAGATTTACGATAAATCGAGGTGCATATATGGGTGGAGGCCTAGAATTACGCTAAAAGCGCCACAATTGCACTTTTGAAAGTGCAATTGTGGCTGTGCAGCTGCAATTCTGTCGGTTTTTATCCACAAGCACCTACACACACGGCAATTATGCATAAGAGGGTGGATGTGCTGGTGATCCTGGACGGTGGTGTACTGGGCCAATGCATGGCTGCTGACAGGCCCTCCCAAGTCGATATATATGTGAGGAGGTGGGTTTATGCATAATTTTAGCAGGTCGTGTATCTTCTTTCACACATATTTAGGAGCAGGCTTTGCCATATTTAGCGTCTAAAATGGTCGGCAAAATAACTGCAAAGCACAATAATAGTAGGTACAGAATTCTGCCCGAATAAGGAACGGGTTTACAACTAATAGCCTCACATATTTAATATTATTTTCCAGTCAATGTGGCGATAGGGGGATGTGCAAGGTACTGCAAGGTACTGAGGTTCTAAGGTGAAAATTCCAGTGCCAATCATCAGCTCTCCACCCTCGTTTGAACAATGGCGCGTATTTAGCGATCTTACTAGACTTCAAACTACATGTACCGTAGTGGTAGACTCGCACTTTTGCTTTTGCACCTCGCCCCACAAGCCCACCTCCTCCCCCACTCCACCCATGAAGTCCACACCGTCCAAGCGTCTCCGCCTCACTTGGTCTGAGAAAGTGGGCATCCTCGACAAGGCGGCCCGCACACCTGCTCTCTCCTACAGGGGCCTGGCTGAGTGGGCTGCGACGGAGTTCAGCCTCCCGGCCGCCCCAGGCAAGACAACGATATGCCGCATAATTAAGTCAAGTGCAGTCCTGCTGGGGCGGCCGCTGGAGAAGGACCAAGGAATCATTCATTGTATTAAGCGACACATTCTATCCCGCAAGATGATGCAGGCTCTAGACCGGCTTGGTGAAGGGCTAGATAATCCCTACGAGGTCGACCAGTTGACAGCGCTGTTGTGGTGCGAGGATGCCTGGTCAAAGGTTAGTGCTTCGACCATACGCCACTGTTGGAATCATTCCGGACGCGTAGGTAAAGCTGCTCTTCCGTTCATTTTTAAATAACTAAATCAGTACATTGGAAAGTATACTCAACTTAACATCAATTTATTCTGCGTCTTTATATATATCAGGCGTTCCTTACTCGGGCAGATTACTGAATTAAAAAACGACGTTGCATGCTGCTGATTGCGATCGCCAGCCAATCGAATGGCGGCAGCGCATCAGTAGCCGGTCCAAAAGCGGGCTGACTCTCGGGCCGTTGGCTTCATGTTGAAGTGAAGTGAGTCAAGTGAGACTGTGGGGGACGAATGCAATGCTCTCTGTTGACAGTGCCCTGTTACTCGCCAAAGATGACGCTCATGAGGCCCGTGGCCTGGAAAACGATGCCCACGACGAAGGAGAAGGAGGCCGAGATGAAGCCGACCCGCAGGTCCATCACGAGTGAACTGCCCCCGAGTCGACCGGTCACTTCCCCGTACAGCGCGGCAAAGCCTCCCATTGTGATGATGGAGGCGATGCAGAAGGACCCGAGGTAGGCGGTCGACTTGAGCCAGT
>NW_009258133.1:273000-294910 GCF_000149755.1 Phytophthora sojae | reverse complement strand
CCGCGGCGGCCGGTTGCACTGGCGCGATGCACAGGGCGAAGGACGGTGCCGACTCGGCGAAGACTCAGGTGGGGGTCATCCAGCCTACTACAGCGCAGAACGCGTCGAGCCCGAGCGCGACGAGGATGTCAGAAGTTCTAAATCGCGTGACGGACAGTCACGCGAACGTGAGACGCGGGGCGATGGGAAGTGGCCCCAACGCGGCGAGAGCGCAGGCAGTTGGCATCCAATCTGCTGCAGCGCGGACCGCGTGGAGCCTGAGCGCGACGAGGATGCCAGAAGTTCTACATTGCGCGATGGACAGTCACGCGGAGGCGAGACGCGGGGCGATGGACAGTGGCCTCGGCGCGGCTAGGATGCAGGCGGCCGGCAACGAGCCTGCTGCAACGAGGAACGCGTCGAGCCCGATCAGGAGGCCTGTTGCAGTGTCGAAATACGTGGAGGGTCCAACGTCAGTACAGCCCTCAGAGTGCGACGACGCGATAAACAGAAACCCACCTTGCGTCAAGGCTGATTGGGAATTCGAGGTTGCGAGGAGCGTGTCGGACGCCGCGAGTGACTCGTCGCGCGACGGAACAGAGTCGACGCGCCGAGGGATATGCATCCTTCAGAACTGCCGACTCGCGCAGGTGAACGTGCTAGTAGTCGGCCAAGCCGGGGACGACGCAGATCGGACCCGGGGCGACGTCGCGGCGATGAACAGGGCTGGAGTGAATTCGTTGATGTCATATTGCTGGGATCGCGGCAGAATGGGATCTGCCTACGGGCTAGAGCTCATGCTCGACGCTGTGCCGCGAGACCCCCGTTTGTGAGCACGTACGCTGTACGTCTTGAGACGGGCTGCACGCCTTGTCAATTTTCGGTCAAGGACGTTTCCAAGTTGAGGCCTGTGTGCGCTATGATCAATGGGGCGGCCCCGTCGAACGAGCCCGCCGACTGCAGCGACGAGATGCCGCTAGAAGCGAGCCGGGACACTAGCACTGTAAAGAGCGACGGCGTTGCGTACTCGAAGGTCAGGGACAAGCACGCCGAGACGGTTCGCGTCGTGGTAGACTTGGCGCTCTCCTTTCGGTTCGCGCGCGACCGAGATCCGCGGTGTACGTCAAGGGTGATAATCGCCGTCGGAAAACTACCACACCAGTGCGCCGAGCCCAAGCGACGGACGCTACAGATCGGACCGCGTGCGCAGATGCGGCGCGTCAGGTTGTGCACCAAAGCGCAAGGCAGGCCAAACGAATCGCGTCGCGAGACGAGTAACTCGCTTTACCATCTGTCTTTCGACTTCCGCACCTCCAAGCAAAACCCCGTTGAAGAGTTTCCGTCACACGCCGCGACGTGTTTGGCGGTGTCAACGAACGGACCGTTTGACTCCACCGATACGTGTTTACTGGAGCACCGCCTGACACTCGCTCTGGACGATGATGCTTCCGAAGGGGAGAAGTCCTTGGAGCTGCATGCCGGTCGAGCTTCCCGACATGGCTGCGCGCGCCGCGAGTCCGACGTGACCTGGAGAGGCTGTACCGACGGACTGGATCTCAACTGCGGAAAGTGGCGGTGCGACTTCTCGCGACAGCACGCTGGTCGTTACCGTCTTGCGGCCATTTCGCGCGAGGACGTGGGGCGGCTGAGCCGAGCCCTGGTGGGTGAGCGCCTTTAGTGGCGCGGTGGAAGTTGGCAGGGTGGCTGCCGACAGGTGGTTAGGCGGAGAGCCTCGACTCTGGGAATGGCCGGAGCGAGGGGTTGGGTGAGGAAAGTGTGGAGGACCAGCCTGTTGCTGAAGATGAGACGGCAAAGGGCCGTCTCATAAAAGATGTGAAGAAGTGGAAAGAAACGAAGGAAAAGAGCAAGGCCTACGTGTTGGAGTTACGGCTACAGCGGCTACGAGCAACGACAACGTGTGGCACTAGGGCCCCTCAATGGGGTCCATGTCAGTGAACGCGACGAGGGACGTCGCCACTTGGTCTGAGGGCGGCGCGCTTGGGCGTCGCTGTCCGAGGCCTCGGACTGGAACTGCGCTGTGACCTGGCGCGTTCAATCGACAGCAGCAGCCGAGACGAAGGCAAAGACGATGGAGTCGAGACCGAACTGGGAGGCCTGCACACGTGACGCGTTGATTCCTCGGCTCCGCTGTACCGCGGTCGGCGGACACCCGCTGAAGCTGGCGGCGGAGTAGACGCCGGACCTGGACGGTGCGTCGGAGCCCGATGAGTATCCGCGGTTAACGAGGTCTTAGCCTCAGGACCGGAACGGGGGCGGCAGAACGCACGCAGACACCCGTACTCGACGTAGTGGAGGCGAGACAGGAGCAGCGGGAGCCGCCGCTCGGCTTGACTCCGCAGGCCACAGCGTTTATCTCCACCGCGACGGAAGCTTCACGTCGACGGATCAGGCCGTAGGTGTCAATGTGCCCGCCTACGGACGTGACGACACCGGCAAGACGTTCTGGAAGTCCATCGCGTACGTGCTACGCCATCTACCAACCTCGACGCGCTTCCCGAAGCACCCGTCCTCAAACCGCGTCATGCTCGTCGCGGTCCTGGATGGCCACGTCGTGCTCGTCCTCCAGCTCGATTACGTGAGCGCTGGAACGGTGGATTTGAGCGCTCGCGGCATCTCGCCGCTACCCCCACACGCGACGTATTCCCAGCTGCGCGAGACGTGGCCTGAAACTCGCCGATTCCTCCAAGTCGCGGATACGCGTCGCGCCCCGCCGGAGTTCTTTGGCGTGGATCACAAGGAACGCGTTATTGCGCCGAAGGTCTACTAACATCGGCTCGTTAAACGCTGCGCCGACTCGGCTTCCGCACGGCTCTGCGTGGGCGCATTACGGATAAGGGTGAGATGCCCAACAAGGGTAGTGCGTCGCCGTCCGAGCGCGACGGACCTGGTCTCTCTCGGTGACGGCGGTGTTGCACTTTTTTTTGGAGAGCCGAAGCTTGACGCACTTGGTCCCTCGCGATGCTGGAAGCGTCGTGCGCTTGCTCGACGACCGCCAGGGCTTGATGCGCGCGGTCTCGCTCGGCAAAAGCTACGCCGCGTTGCTGCTCTGCAGCTACGAAGGATTACTGCGCTTGATCGCATTCCGCCACGGTAGCGCCGAGTCGCGATTGGACCGGGGAGAGGCAGCTTGGGCTACCGCGAGCTGATCGGACGGATCAGGGAGGCGAGACCGATGTGCTCTGCTTTCATAGACGACGATGTCAGCGCAGCCTCGAGGTTGCCCGTGTCGGGCCCGCTCTCCTCGACGCAGAAGTCCTCAGCGCGAACCATGATGCTGGAATGGCAACGAAGCGGACGGAGACGACAAAGAATTCGACAAATCGAGATGCGGCCAACACGCGGGGCAGGTTCTGCAATGACACACCCACCTGGGGAGTGCGCGTGCGTGGCAGCGGGATGGATGTGGTGTAGTGCCCAGCGAGGAAGCGGGCACGTCGGCGTCGGTGAAAGAAGGCGCCGAGACGAATGCTGATGGATGCGGATGATGAACTCGACGCAGTTGATGAAACGCGACGCGATTGATGGGGGCGACGCGCGGCAGAGGTCGACGGAAAGTCGACGCGGGTGATGGGCCGCGAGACACAGCGACAGAGTCCAACTCGACGCGTAATCATCCGACGAGTCGACCAGCGCCCCGTCTCTGCAAAACGCGTCGACCCTAATCCCCGCCGAGCAAGACGCGCCGAGTAAGACGCGCCGACCAAAACGCGTCGAGGTAAGATCTTGATTACGCCACGCAAATCAGGTTGAAGGACGGCAGTGCAAGCACGACAGAAGTAGGGATAGGCACAGAACGATCGGCTTAGCAAGCAGTAGTACGGAGTAGCCAGTAGCTAGGGCATAGGATAGGGTAAGGACTCAGTCCCGAAATTTCTCTGAACCACAAAGACCTCCCGTCTTCTCCGAGGTTCCAGGGGAACCACCAAGCGCCGGCAAGTAGAGCCGCCTCGATATCGCGGCCCCCCGTCGTTTGCTGGTTCGGGTGCTCACCCCCCCACAGACCCGTGCTGGAACAAAGGCACGTTGAACGTATACCGTTTAGGTGGGCGCCCGATAACGCGCTGCCTAGGCGAAGGACCGCACCGGCCTGATAACCGCCGTGCACAAGACCCCCCGTGTAGGCCCGATAACGCCGCACGCCCGACGGGAACGCCGAGGAAACGCCGCACGCCCAAGGCTCGACGCCCTACGACAAGGAACAAGCGTCAACGCAAGAACCCCCAACTCCGAAGCCAGCGAAGACTTGGGCCTGTATTTCGAAGATACGCTACTCCAACAACCGGGAATAATTTGCTCGGCGCAACCGCTATCCAGACGCGCCGAGTTTGTGCGAGATCGCATTCGCGAGATTTCTCCGAGGGCGCTACTCCACACTTCAGCTGGCGAGATTCGAACGCCACCACGCGCTCGCGCCCGTCGGCGTCTGCTTGCAGCAGGGCACAGCCGATGGCAAAGTCCGAGGCGTCATAGACGACACTAAACGGACGAGCGGGGTCTGGCAAAGCCAGAATAGGCGCATGAAGGAGACTGTCCTTAATTGCCGCAAACGCATCTTGATGCTCGGTGTCCCAACACCACTCCGCATCCTTCTTTAGGAGATTGGAGAGTGGCCGAGCCATCTCAGCGTAGTTCTCGCTGTACTTGTGCAAGTAATTGGCCAAGCCAAGCCACTTGCGAAGATCCTTCTGGTTCTTGGGAACCGGCCAGTCAACAATGACCTTGACCTTGACCGGGTCGGCCCTCTGGCCACGCTTCCCGATGAAGCACCCTAAGAAGGGGATCTCTTCCGCTCCGAAGATGCATTTGTCAATGTTGGCGTACAACTTGTTTTAACGCATGCATTCGAGCACAGCACGCAGGTGCTCCGCATGGTTCTCCATATCAGTCTTTCCGTGCTCCGCACGACTGTGGACAAAGATGTCATCGAAGTACGTTTGCGCGTACGCCCGATGGGGCCTGAAGAGCTGCGTCACAAGACGATTAAACGTCGCGGGTGGGGTCGAAAGCCCTTGGGGCATCACCAACCACTCCCAGAGCATGCCGCTCGGAGTACTCACCGCAGGGAGAGGAATGTCGCTCGTCCTCATGAGCAATTGGTAATATCCATCAACCAAGTCGAGCGCACTGTACATCGTACATCCTGTCATGTTGTTCTGAAGAACATCCTTCCGAGGAATCGGCGTCTGCGTCGGAATGGTAGCGGTATTCAGCTTGTTGAAAGCATGCACGATACGCCACTTGCCATTCGGCTTTGACACAGAACGTCGGCGTAGAGTGTGGAGACTTACTCTCACGCACCATGCCCGCCTCATGCTTCGCACGGAAGAACGCGTCAATGACGTCACACTGTCCCTTCAGCAAGGGCCACTGCCTCGTCACGCAGTACTTCGTTCCCGGAACGAGATCGATTTCGTGTCGAATACCTCGATCCGGAGGTAGCCCCGAGGGCGGCTCCTTCGAGACCACGTCCTGGTAATCCTTTACCACTTGATACAGGGGATCCGACGGGTCCTTCAGGATCGCCGATCCGCTCCGCGCATTCAGCGCCTTCTTGATAGCTTCCAGGATAGCTTCATCCAGAAGCGAGGACGAGTTCAACTCTTCTTCGGGTCGTATGACCACTACCTCAGCCAAATCTCCAGCCTTCAAAGCTTCGCCGAACTCGGCCAAGAACATCTCGTCCAGCTCCAGGAGAGCAGACAGTGAGGGCAGGTGAGGCGGGGCGGGTGAACGCCTTTTCCGCCCAGGTGTATAGTGTGCGAATGTTCCGGGAGAACAAAGTCCCTTAGAACTTCTCAGGCGGATACCCCAGAAGATGTCCACCCGAGATGGCGTGTGTTCCTTGTGACAATCCCTCTCGGGTCGTTTGTCTTCGAACCAAGGAGCTCGGCCGAGTTGGTGAGTTGTTGTACACAGTTGGGTTTCCGAGCGGGGTGCGATACGTACTTCCAAACGTAGGCCCTACGACTCTGGACGATAACCACAAATACAGAGTTATACACAAATACAAATATCCGTCACTTATTCTTTCGGACCCTCGGACGGTGGGTCACTACTCCAGTCAACTAACGAGCCGTATCCAGGGTACTGGTCAACCCTGGGCGACTTCAAACGCGCACCACTCCCAAATGTACTGAGAGAAAAAATAACCAATATCAATACCCTACCACACAATAGGCTTCCGGCCAAGTCCCAGGCGGCGCTATTCACTCCGCCCGAGATGTAATCGATAATATGAAATGCAGGACCTCGCTCTGGGCGGGAATACGGCTGCAACTAGGAAATGAAATAGGCGGATCACCCTGAGACGCCTGTACGCCCGTCCCTTTACCTAACTTGGCGTACTTACTTCAGGGAGAGATCCAACCACGGTCGTACCTAGCCGCGGTGCCTGGTCGTCCTGCGCTTCCCGCTCTTCTTGGCGGCTTGCGGGTTTCAGGGGAAAACGAACTCTGTTTATCTTTTACTCTGTGGCTATATTCCTGCAACTTAGACATGCATTCTGCTTTTCACTTGATTTCACTATACCGCGGTTAACGTCGACATCCCGGCCGAGCCAAAATCCAGTGTAGAGTCGTGGGTACAAATCACCTCCTTCAACGTTCCACGGAATCTTTGCCCATCCTTGGTCGGTCTGCCAGGTCGGTCGGAAACATCTTGACTTGAGTATAACTTGATCGTATCTCCCAGACTTACACCCGGCCAGAGTCACAAAATGAGTTAGCGACTCGGCCAGGGTCGCTGGTCGATATGCATCCTGGGCGAGTCTTCGCCGGGTCCCAGATCCTTGTACTTGTCCCGCAATCCACGCACCATTTCAGTCAATCAGCATGTGCCCAGACGAAAACCCAATTTTCCATCGTGTCACAAGTCGTCGAGGTTGATACCTCCGTCGACGTCGCCCGTCAGTCCATTCACGAGTGTATAGAGCTGCTCGCTCTCGCGTGGAGCCTCACCGCTCGACACGCCCTTCTCGACTCATGAGATCGCAGACGCCTTGCGCCTCGCAGCCAGCGCTTTGCGGCGCTGCCTCCTCTTAATGGACACCGTCCTCCCTGAAGAGCTCCGTGATTTCGCGTGCGTCTTGACGCCAGGTGTCACCACCTCGTTCAGCTCCAGGGGAGCTCCAGTGTCTTTACTGACACTCAGTGAAGAGCTGCACGATCCGCAGCCTCCACTCAGTGGATTACGTGCCACTCCACCATCTTCATCCGGGCAAAGCCCCTTGTTCTTCAGCATCGTGCCGACCGCGCCGTCTCTGGCACGCAGCAGGGCGTCGCCCTCAGACGCACGCCCGCTCAGCGGAATTCGTGCCGCTCCACCTGCCGTCCGCGAGCCACGCTCGGAACGCTCGTTCTTGACACACTCAGTGTCCACCAACTCGGAAACTCCGATGTCCAGCGCATTGGCTGACTCGGTCCAGTGCTCGCGCCAGAAGCGCTTCCTAGCAGAGGTGGGTTCATGACTCGCCAATGCTCCGCCAGGAGAGAAATGCGTAGCACCAAGGATCTTCGACCTCCAATCGATACAAGGCTCGTGGCGTTCCAGCCACGCCATACCAAGGATGAGATCATATCTCGAATCGAGGTCTAAGACCAGACAGCGTTCCACGCTATCAAAAGCCAAAAACTTCACGCCCAGGTCCACAGGGACCTTAGGCATCGTGACACGAGCACCCGTCGCGAGACGAACAGTGACGATGTCACTCCCGCGCGCTACCAGCGCCTCAGCATAAAGCTGACTTCCGTCCATCGTAGAACGCCGGGCGTAGTTACCCGACGCTCCCGAATCGATCAAAATCGTCCATGGCTTGGTGAAGCCCTTCACCCCAGCTTGGACAACTAGCAAGGCCGGCTTGCATACACGTTCCGTGTTAGAGAGTACGGCTCTCTTCGGGGCTAAGTCCTGTCGACCTCCACCTCGCCGAGGCTCAATAGAGCTTAGTTATTCCCCAGTAGGCTACTGGGACTTCTCGTTTCCCCGAGACAAACCAGAGCCCTGGCCCGAACTCGAAGAGCGGCTTGACGAAGCCTGGCGCTGATGGCGCAGCGGACACCCAGCACAAAGGTGACGGGTGTCACCACAGATGAAGCATATGCGGATACCGCGACGCTGCTCAGCAGCACGAAGCTCGGCTTCTTCGTCTTCAGCATAGCTGAGGTCCATGGGTTCCGGACCACTCGACGCGCTAGCGTAAGACGCATTCCATCCAAGTCTCGACGACTTAAAGTTGTGCTCCGCAGTCAATGCGACGCTCACAGCCTCTTCAAAAGAGCTCGGGTGGGTTCGGAGCAGGCAACGCCAGTGCGAAGGCCCTCCATGAACACCGTAACGGTGACTACTTCCGGCAGTGGGTCCGTAGACATGCCAGCAATGAGAGTTCTCAACTCTTGGACATAGTCCACCAACTCCTTCTTGCTCTGCCGAGTAGCCAGGAAGCGTGAGCGCACGCGATACGCCTCGTTAGGCGGAGCGAACACTCGAGACAATTGCTGTTTCAGCTAGTCCCACGTCGGGAAGGCCACCTCGACCGACGTCCCGGACGTTAGTGCCCACTCGCCCACCGAGCTTCGAGATAGCTAGAGCCACGCGCTGCGACTCCGTCCGGAGTAGAGCTGAGCACATAGCCATCTCAATCTCACGGGTCCAAAGCATCAAGCTTTCACCCTCCTTGCCTTCGAAGGTCTTCACGCTCAACATGAGCGGCTTGGGTCTTGTTCCCGCGTCGAATGACGAAGCGGGCGCTTGGGGCGCCGCGGCCGTTGCCATCATCTGCTGGAGGTGCTCTAGCAGAGCATTCTCGTAGCTTAAAAACGCCTCGAGACGCGCGTTCACCGCGTCGGGGCCTTGCTGCGCAAGTTGCGTCACGCCCTCGGGGCCCAGCAAGGACATAAGCTTTTTAAGCGCATCCTGCTGGTTCGGGGGCAAGTGAGCGAACTGCTCCATTCTCCAAAGAGGGTCAGTCTGTACAGACTCAGGTGTCGGATTGACTAGAAGTGCTACCAAGTGCAGCGGAGCTGCCGTAGCTTTAGCATCAGAGGAAGACGTAACAGACTCACAGAGTCTCAGCTTAATATAGTCCGTTCTAATACCAGTGAGGCGAGGCCGATGAAACCTTTGTCGCCCAGGGGTGTTCGTATAGCGCAGCCCAAGACTGTTCCCGAGGGGTAGACCCAGAGAATCGACTTGAGAGTCAACAGCAAGAAGATAGACCCAGAGATTCGCAGCCGCAAAGCTTTAAACCCTGAGAATCACACTCCTTGGTTGGCGTGGGTACCTTGTGTAATCCCTGTCGGCTCGTTTGTCTTCGACGGAACGGCACTCCACCGGTTGTAAATGTAGCCTCGAAGAAGTGCGGGAGCGCACGTCTACTTCAGAACGCACCTCCACACCAAAAGGCAAACCCAGAGAATCAGATCCCCTGAAACCCAGAATATCACGAATTCAGGGTCCAGGATTTCAGTCAACTCTGGGACTTGGAACTCAGAAGACACCTTACCCAAATGCCCTCCTAGCTCGATAAAACCAACAAATACAGAGTATACAAACACTACAACTAGCCGTCACTTATTCTTTTGGACCCTTGGACGGTGGGTCACACACACACTAGGCTCACTCGAGTCTGAAATTCAGGGGCCTAGCTCCCCTGAGACTCACACAAACGCGCACCACCTCCAATAAAGGAGGAAAATACAACCACTATCAGTTACCTTCCCTTCACACAAGCAGTCAATACAAAATCCTGGAGGCGACTGCCTAGCACCCCAGAATACCCTCTGGAATAATATGAAATGGGCTACCACGAGCACAGCAAGTGACCCAACTAGGATATGGAATAGATGGATCACCCCAGGAAGCTCAAGGCCGTCGCTGGTCACCACCTAACTGGACTTGAGTTTGATGGAGCCCACACAGACGGCTGTCCTTCGCCGTTGATGTGCCCTTAGCGTCCCGCGGTCGTAGTCTCGGGTCCTCCGGATTTCCGTCGGCAGGCTTGGCCAAAGTCACTTGCGCAGTACAGGGTAAAAGGAACTCTGTTTGGCTTTTATCAGCTACTTCTCTCTCTCTCTCTCTCTCTCTCTCTCTCTCTCTCTCTATATATATATATATATATATATATATCTTCTTCGGGCAAATATCTTCTGTTCACTATGCTTGGGGTCAAAATGTCTTGTCTTGAGTATACCTTGGGATCAGCGGTCCAATCTTGCGATCGGCTTGCGAATCCATTGTCGCACGGCGTCGAAAGTGCCAATTGTGGGTCCTTAGACTTGGTTTAGTATGGTGCAGGACTCCCTCTCGACTCCTCGAAAGTATCCAGTCAGTGCATCCACAACGGTTCTTCAAGGTCACGCATCACTTTGATTGCAGACTGACTGCGAACCGACTCGAATCCCTGAGAATCAGGTGACACTCAGGGTCATCTTCTGAAATCCTGGGAATTCTGAGGAATCTTGGGGAACTGTAGGGATTCTTGGGTGTTGGCTTGGGAAACACTTCAGTTCAGTATAGAGAGTCTGGATTTATGGTCCAAACCCAGAGAATCATCTTTCAACTCTGGGTCACCTGCACTCAGGGAGGTGAACTCTGCGTCATCGTGCGGCACTCTGGGTAACAAGTCTGCTGCAGTGCAGACTCGTGTGTATCTCCTCAAAGCCACACGTTTAGCGGGTTTAGCGGCCTCCTGCGCATGATCATGGTAGTAGTGGGTTGATTCTCAGGGTAAGTTGATCCTCTGGGGCACTCTGAGCCACAGCAAGATGAGGTGTATCTGGGATACATTCTCCAGAGACACTTTCCGCCAGACTTTAGGCACTCATCGTAAGGGAAAGTCCGCGGCTGGACTGAGTGTTCTCTGAAATTCTGGGCGTGCACTCCCAGGATTCACACTTCCAGCCAGTTGGGCCCATCTGCGGCAGACGCTGGATTCATCCCGAGAAATCACTTCTCTCCCACAGTCGCCATCCATGTCACACGGGTACAGCCGCGCCGTATCCAAGTCATTCACCAATCAGCATCCGATACAAACTCCAGGTCACAGAGGTGACGGCACATCGTCGGCAATTTTCTGGGGACCGCCTCGTGTCACCAGAACGTACGAGTCCGTACACCTTACGGACTCCAAGAGTCAACCCTTAACTCTGAACTGTGTGAATCTCAAACTGAATGTATTTCCCTTTATTGCGGCAAAGCCGCCTACGGTGTAAATGTATCCGGTTCACTATCTAGCAAAGTGAACCCTAGTCATATGCATAATCAGTGGCTCTGAAGCCATGCACTGATTCTCCTACTGATTTAGGTTAGACAGTGTGTACCCACTTCGTAGCCCTTCGGGTAACTCTCGTGTAACCCCGTTACAGTACAAGTGTAGATACGAAGAAGAAGGGCATGAAGGGCGAGAAGGCTGCTCAACCACCGTTCGATGGCAAGGACTTCGAGGTGTGGTTCGAGCGCATGAAGGTGAAGCTGGAACGCAAGGGCGTGTGGAAGTACTGTGAGAAGGACATCGAGGAGCCGGAGGAGTCGAAGCAGGACGAGCACGACGCGTGGAAGAAGGACTCTGCGCGCGCGAAGGAGCTACTCTACGACGGAATGACGGACAAGATAATGAAAACTGTGAAGTTTGAGCCGACTGCGTTCCGTGTAGTGGAGAGATTGAAGCAGAGATTCGTCGGAAAAACGTATTTCAAGTATGCAGCTGAAATGACACAGTTGAGGAAGCTCCGACTCCCGGAGAACGGCAACATGTCTGATCAATTGGGCGAAATGCGAAGATTTATTGATCGAATTGCTCTATTGTGTAAACCTCTGGATGAGTATGAGAAGCCTGCTATTTTGATCAGCACACTGCCTGACGCCTATGATAACGTGGTGGAAACATTTTTGCCAAGTCACGTGCCTCGAAATGTAAATGACCCTCCCAACTGTGATCAATTGGAGCATGCGTTGGAACTCGCGTATGATCGACGCCAAGGACGAAAGCTGGACGAAGGCAGTGAAGACCAAGCTTTGTTTGGAGGATCTGGTAGAGGTCGGGGCCGAGGTCGTGGTCGGGGCCGTGGCTCTGATCGTGGCCGTGGTGGTCGCAGTGGAGGACGTGGTCGAGGGCGTAGTTTTGGTCGTGGTGGTGGCCGAGGAAGCAGCCCAGGATCTGGACGTGGTCACGGAGGACAAGGTACCAGTAGAGAGAGATGTTTTCATTGTGGAGAGCAATCGCACCAAGTGCTGGACTGCCCACGCTTAGGCAGACATCCGCCAAGTGGTGCTCGTGGATCAGAGCCTCCTCAGAAGCAAGCCAAGGTAGAAGGAGCGCAGGGAAAACGAGCTGCTAAGAACCAGTATACTGGAGATGAGAGTGATGAATCGGCATACGTGGTTACTGCTCTCATCAAGCAGCCTCCCAACGTGCAGATGTTTGCGAGCAAGTGCTGGTACTTGGACTCGGGAGCCACAAGTCATTTGGCTAACCTGAAAATTGATTTTATTTCGTTCACGGCCATGAGTGCATTGGTGCGAGTTGGTGGTGAAATCTGGTTGACTGTAGCTGGAATTGGTACTGTGAAAAAGGAGATCCAGACTACAAGTGGGCGGCGGACGTTAGTACTGCGTGGAGTACGTTATGTACCAGAGCTGCAATGCAGTTTATTCTCAGTGCGTCGACAAACCGCACGAACCCTGCCTGCTGATGAGAAGGTTCGAGTTCACTTTGACGACGATGAATTCGCAAAGGTGAAGTTTGAACAAGGAAGTGCGAAGGCACATGTTGGCAGAACCAATCTTTATTGCTTGGAGCTGGAGAGTCCTGTGGATTCTGCATTGGTTGTCGCCACTGATGGAGACCACAAGGTGCAGCTGTGGCACACGCACCTTGGTCACCCAGGTCGGACAGTATTCAACGCACTATTTCGCCATGCAGACTGGCCGCTGTTAGCTGTGGATTTGAGAGTCGGGCGAGGCTTCAACTGTGAAGCATGTGTAATAGGCAAGATGACGAGAAAGAGTTTTCACTCGGTGCCGAGTTCGACTCGAGACTGGTTAGTTGGAGAACGAGCACACGTGGATGTTTGGGGACCGTATCCAGTGGTTTCGTACTCGGGCATGCGCTACTTTGCTCTCTTCGTCTACGAGGCTTCTCGCTTCTCGACACTGTTCCTGATGAAAGAGCGCACCGACGTCTACGCAAAGTTCCAGTTCTACTATGAGCGAGTAAAAACACAATTGAAAATCCGAATGAAGGAGCTTCGTTGTGATAATGCTCGCGAACTACTGGCGCTCGGTGAGAAGTGCAAACGCAACTACGGAAAGGAGTGCTCGCTGACTGTGAAGCATATCCCAGAGCAAAACGGGGTTGCTGAACGAATGATTCGCACGGTGACTGAGAGGATGAGGTGCTTGCTGGAGCATTTCGGACTGCCCAAGCAGAAGTGGGCGGAGGCCGCTGTCACTGCAGCGTACTGTGTGAACATCGTGCCGAACAAGAGAAAAGGAATGCAAGTCCCGTATGCAGTGTGGTTCAGAGAGACACCTGCATATTCGAGACTTCGGACGTTCGGTTGTGCTGTGTTAGCGTACGTTGACAAAGTTGAGCGTAAGAAAATGGATTCACGAGCAAACGAAGCTGTATTCGTTGGTTATTCTCGTGAGCGGAGAGGCTACCGGTTGCTGGACAGCAAGACGAACAAGGCGTTCTACAGCCACAGCCGTCTTCTTTGAAGATAAACCTGGTCGAATCCTGTTGAAGGATGGTACAGAGGCGCAAACAGTCCCCACGTCGGAGTACTTGGACATTGATGCTACGACGATGCAGAATATCCCGGCCTTGCTGGAGCAAGCGCAAGCTGAGGAGAGACATAAGTCAGAGTGCAGAAAAGGTGGGGCTAGTGAAGGAGCAGTGCAAGCTGAGGCTGCTAGTGAAGGTCATGCACAGCAGATTGATGGTGCCCCAAGTGAGACCGCACCGTCGCGAAAAAGAGCGCGTGCGAATGGAATCTCAGCTTCGCGCAAACGAGCCCGCACTGTTGAAAAAGTGAAACCAAGTGCAGAAGCAGCACGGATGAGTGAGGAGAATGCGCCTCGTCGGAAGAAGAGAAAAAGAGGGAAAAGAAAGAAACGAAGTTGTGAACGGTGTGATACACAAAATGCAGAGTCTGATGGTCCGGGCATTGGGCAGTGTGTGACACCGGCTGTGGAGCAAGATGATAAGGAGGCAGAAGTGCAGCAGTCTTCGACTCGTTCGCCTGGTGGGATGACGACCGCTAGCAACGAGAAGCTGGATGCTGATGGTGACTCGCCGATGGGGGACCTAACCGTCTCTGAGCAGCGAGATGACTCTCGCAGTGAGGCACCGAAGACTGGCTGCAGAGAATACCGGACGAAGAGTGGCAGAGTGTCGAAGCCACCCCGGTGGCTTGATGACACCATTCATCTTGCGTACAGAGACTGAATTAGGAAGAAGCGGTCAGCTGGTTCATCAAGCTGGGAGGTGAAACGTGATGAAATGCAGTTTGAAATTGCAAAAGAGAAAGCAATGGATTGGTGGCAGGACTTCTGTTGTCTTTCAAATAGTGTGATTGATGAGCCAGAGACCCTGGATGATGTAATGAATAGCGACTACGCAGAGGAGTGGCGTTCAGCAGCGGATACCGAGTACCATGCCTTAATGAAAAATGGTACGTGGAAGCTGGTCCCTCACCAGAAAGGTATGAAGGTGCTCGGAAACCGGTGGATATTTCGCGTGAAGTATATACCTAATGGGGAAATTGAGCGGTTCAAAGCCCGACTGGTGGTCAAGGGCTTTATGCAGGTTTATGGCGTTGACTACCTTGAAGTATACTCACCTGTGGTCCGCCTAGAGACTCTGCAGATGCTGCTGACGCTGGCTGCAATCTGGGACTACGAAGTCGACCAGATGGAGGTGACGACCGCGTTCTTGAATGGCCCTATTGATGGAGAAGTTTACATGGAGCAACCAAATGGGTATGAGGAAGCAGGAAAAGAGGACTGGGTTTGCAAACTGGATAAAAGCCTGGATGGCTTAAAGCAAGCCCTCCGTGTTTGGTTCCGCCTGCTTAAAGACCACCTAGAGAAGCAAGGCTGCAAAAGTGGTCGACGGTGAGTTGGTATTCATCTCCATCTACGTGGATGATTTGATTCTCTTCGCCCCGAACAAGATGCTGATAAAGGAGCTGAAGCAGATGCATCATGTGCGTTTTGAGATGAAGGACCTGGGGCCGATTCACTACATTCTGGGCTGGGAGATATCGCGCAATAGAAAGGAGCGGACAATTTTCATCAACCAGCTCAAGTATGCAGACAAAGTATTACATCGATTTGGCATGGAAAGATGCAATGGCTGCAAAGTGCCAAGCACCCCTGCCTTAAAGTTGTCGAAGGTCATGTGTCCGACCCACGAGAGAGGAGAAGGAGTTGATGAGTGGAAAGCCGTACCGGGCTGTATTTGGCAGTCTAGTGTACTTAATGTTGGGCACACGCCCTGATTTGGCTTACCTCGTCCGTGAGTGCAGTCAATTTCTCGAAAACCCTGGGATTTTGCACTGGCGCGCAGCAAAGCGTGGGTTGCGTTACTTAAGGGAGACGCAGGACTGGGGGCTACAATTAGGAGGAGTGCAATGGAATGAGCAGGAATTGGATGACCATTTAAAAGCTTTTGCAGATGCAGACTTTGCGAACCGAGTGGACGATCGGAAGTCTATTGCTGGGTTCATCCAGTTCTGTGGCAGCACAATTTCATGGGCAAGTCAGACAGAACGGACGGTCGCATTCCACACGACAGAAGCTGAGTACATGGCACTCAGTCGTCTTGTCCAAGATGTCATCCACCTGCGGCAGATGTTGAAAGAGCTGAAGATGGAGCAGAACAACCCCTCAGATGTATTTGTGGATAACGAGAGTGCTCGATAGCTGGCAAACAACCCTGAATTTCACAGCCGGACAAAACACATTGATGTGCGGCATCATTTTGTCCGCGAACGTGTTGAGCTGGACGAGATAACTGTGAAACGAGTGGCTGGGGATGACAATGTGGCTGATGAATTCACAAAACCACTGCCTCGTGTGAAGTTTGAGCAGCACCGAGCAAGCATGGGATTGATTTCCCAAGGGGAATACGAGACTACCACGAACTCGTGCAACGTTGACAACCAGTAGGTGGGGCTGTTGTGAATTACTGGTCCTCACCTGTTGCTCGTGTTGCAGTGTAGCTTTTGCTCTACAGTAAGTTGAAGTGCAGATACACAAAAGGCTCAGGAGCTGGGAAAGGAGAGAGAAAAGTAAAGAGGGGAAACCACAAAAAACACGAAAAATACAACGGGAGCAGCAAGTTGCTTTACTCCCCCGCAGCGCGTTCACCTTCTCTTCCTCCTTCATTGTGCGGTGTGAGTTACAGACGCACGCAAAACCGTCAAGTTACAAGCCAAGTCCTTGCAGCTCCCCCATATTCATTTCAGACTGGTTTGGCGACTTGGCAAGAAACATTTACCAGTTCTGGGCCATATGTATGGTCTACGTCAACCACATCTGAGCATTTGCCACCTCCAACCGAGCCCGTCCCCATCAGACGCCAAATTGGCCGTCCCCCCTGGCCACGGCGGCCCTCGACATGCAATTTTTGTTAGATTAGTTCCTGGCAAGAGGCTACCTGCGTGTCTATACGAATATTACATCTTTTACGACTGAAGTACTTCTCAAAAGGTCGGTAATGTTGAAATGGAGGCTGGTTGTTGCCACCGATACCATGTAGTTGTTTCCTGGACCTTGCTTATATCGCAAGATCTACAAACATCTACGTCACAAAGCGATATAATTGATGACTCACATAGTATGTATTCGAATGCCACTCTGTAGGTGTTTCTGGTTTTGTGGGTAGAACAACCAGGCTCGCGTAACGAAACCACTTTCGAGCTCTCCCGGAATCTATCTTGATTTCTCAACAGCGTTTTCCGTGTTAATAATTTAGAATTCATCGGCTTGGAAGCACCTGCTAACTATTAGCACTTGGTGCCGCCAACGCAACATGGTCACTATGTGCTACTCTCCATATATCAAAATGGAGGTTTCCATTGAGTTATATATAGCCCACATGTGTAGTTTGGATCATCCCTTGACTTAGTTCGTGCTCGGCACTTGTCGCTTCGCGCTTGTCCTGTTCAGGCGTCAATAAGTCTTGGGCCTCGCTGCTGTCATCCTGTACAAGCAACCCCCTACTAGCTACAATGGACGGAAAGGCAACTTGGCTGAGTAGGCGTTCGTGTTAACCGGATAAGCTCACGACCACTGCTCAAGTATAAGCGTATCGCCACAAATTCGGGCTTAGGGAATGTAAGCACTGCAGTTCGAACCTCATACAGCCCCCCTGGCCTGCTGTAGGTCGGTTACGCACTACTTCATACTAACCCCGAAGTACTTCATACTAACCTCAAAGTGCTGCATTCAGAATAACTCGCGCGAGTTAATTTGATATTTACTCTTGATCTGATTAAATCTGATACCTAAAATGATTGGCCATATACGGCTGACTATCATTCGAGAATTCCCCCTCCCTTCCCCCTTTTCCGAATGAAGAGGCGGGTGTGTGTGAATCGCACTGAGAAGGAGAAGCTTGCGCTTCTTAGGCGCTGGAAAGTAGATAACCCAGATTGGACTCAAGAAGAAGCCGCTGTCGAGCTTGAGGTCAAGGAATCGACTTTGAGAGGCTGGGTGAAACGCTACTGGGATGTTTGTGACAAAGAGGTTGGCTCAGATCGCAAGCGCAACGAAGGCGGAGGACGAAAACACAAGATGAAGCCGGACGAATGGAGAGTAATCGAATACCTTCATGAGCTTATGGAGGACAACGGGACGTTTGACGATGTGATGTTTTATTGCCGGAGCCTGGAAGAGTTCAACTCGGATTTTGATATTCCAGAGTCCCAAGCAACATGGGTAAAACGGTTTATCCAACGCTACACAGCACGTATACCCCCTGACGATGGCGGTGTACCCTCTACTGACGGCGGTGCAACCTCTGGTGGTGGCGGTGTAACCCGTGGCGATGACAGTGAGCACGAGGAGAATGGAGGTGCTGGAGGCGTAACCCCTGGTGTCGACAGTGAGCGTGGTCAAAATGATGGAGTAACCACTAGTGATGATGGTGTAACCCCTCGTGATGGCGGCGTAACCCCTGGTGTCGACAGTGAGCGTGGTCAAAATGATGGAGTAACCCCCGGTGACGGCGCTGTACCCTTCGATGGCTGTGGAGATGAAGACAGCGATGAAGACAGCTACGATAGCGCTGGATCGGATGAAAGCGATAGCAGTAGCGAGAGTATGGATTGTAACGAGTCCGAAGAGAGCGAGTATGAGGTGCCTACAGCTGCTAAGAAGACTTCTTTGCCTCGGAGGCAGTCTGCTACCAGGTCGCGGAAGCAGAAGCCAATATTGGAGTGGACGTGTGGTGATGATACGAGCTGAATCTATCGCGAGGACCTGGACAGCCTAATGCCGCATCAGACTTTGACAGAGTCCGCCGTTGATTATTTTGTGCATGGTTGCATGCCTCGGGAAAGCCATTCCGTGAAAAGAACAAAGGAGAAAGCTGCAAGGGACGAGCGCCTCGCTGGTCACATAGGGAAATTTGACTGGGTATCGTACCGGTTTGTTATTCTTCCAGTCAACGGTAATAGTCACTGGAGCTTTCTTGCGGTTGAGAATCCCCTGCAGGGGGGCGTCATTCGGCTGTATCACGTTAATTCTGCTACAGAAGCGCATGACACGGCAAACGTGTTTTCTTTGATGCAGTGGTGGTTGGCGAAAGAGCGGGTCCCAGAAACAGCTTCGGTGGGGTCGGTTAAATGGAGTTTTCACGCCTCCCCTACCAAGCCTCAGCAGCAAAACTCTGTTGATTGTGGAATTTATCTGCTCTACTTCATCGAAAAGATATCCACAGCGATTATGAAAGATCGCCCGCATACGCTACGTGGATCAATGGATAAGTTGCGCTCCGACAAATTCAATGTCGAAAACTACCGTGCGCTTCTACATCAGCGTATTATCCGCGCGGCCAACGTAGCAAATAAGAAGAGTAAAATCCTATAAATATAAGTACCATGGCATCCTAATTACATTTCTTGCGCAGGTGTTACATGTACCTGCGCGCGCATGCTCTCAATAATATTGTTGTCTCGCTCAGAGCGAGTCGCTCTAGCTTTTGACCAGTCCATTTCCCAGAGCGAGTCGCTCTGTATGTAGCTACCGACCTGTCCATTTCCCAATCGTCGATCGTGCTATGGTTGCTCGTGCCCGTTTGGTGTGGTTGCTGTTGTACAAATCTGAGGTTGTTATCGTCCTTTACTCGTGGGTGATCATCATCGACAGCTGCTTGCCGTGTCCTTCCGCCTTCTTCTGCACGCTCTAAGAGCGTGTTCGCTACTAGCGAATCGCTAGATAGCTGGAGATGGAGATGGCCTCTCATCAACTCTATTTCTTGTCTTTTGATTGGTCAAAATAGTTTAGTTCACAACGTGACAACTGGAGAATTACCCCGTCTCCTTCTCCAGCTCCCAGAGGTGAAGAAGGAGAAAGTAGCTGGAGATTGAGGCAGTTCAGCCGCACACACAATGGACGAAGAGGAAGCTGTACTGGTTGCTACATGCTCAGCTGTCGCACAGGTTGCAGTCCTCCTATCAGGAGAATCCGACGATGCGCCGCGAGGCCCTAAGGAACAGATTCGTACCGTGACCTCATGCTACAGTCAGCCGCGTATGCAAGTTGGATTGGAATCTTCGCTGCACCAAGCCGACTTTCCTACGGGTTGCTGGTTTACTACGAGATCAAGGTGTTCTGTTTGCTGCTGCCAAAGTACGGCAGCATAGCTTTGAGAAGAAAGTTGCAGCCGCGCTTTACTTTTTACAAAATCAATTAGAAATCCTACACGTTATCATAGATGGCCTTGTACTTTACCTTTGACTTGCACTGGTGGGGTTTCACCTCGAGCCCCGAGACTAGATACGTTTCTGCGGAGACTAACATCCAGGCGGCGGCAAGCTGTTTCGCGCTTCTGGTGCCCTGAAAACGATGCTTGAGCGTGTCAAAACGAGCCCGCTGCAGAGCATCAGCTGCTGCAGTCGTCCACGCAAAGGAGGGTTGCTTCGTAGCGATAGACGTTTCACCAGTATTGGTCTTTTTCTTCTGATTCCGTTTGAGTAGTGGCCGGTGTCGCATACACAGTCTGGGAAAGAGCAACATCAGAGGCCGAGGTCGCCACTGGCTGACGGGAACGGAGGCGCAGCTCTCGGGGCAGCTTGGTCCATCTTGCCACGCGTCCGGTGTCTCGGGCACAGTGTTCTCGGCCGACGAAGAAACAGCAAAGTAAAGCGAGTCGTTGCAGTTGCACTGTGATTGGCTAATGTTACCTAGATGCGCTCTGTTGTAGCGAACAAGCTGGAGATGGAGATGCACCAACTCCCTGCACCAACTCCCTGCAGATATCCATCTCCAGCTGCGTAGCGAACACGCTCTAAGAGTTAGACACATACACGCCGCCCTCCAGGAAGTCCCTGGTATTGAGCATCGTGAACAAGTCGGAAAAACCGGTGGGCTTCAATGGAGCGATGGGGCAGAAGCAGCCATCCTGTTGCAGTCGGCGCACGTTCCGACAACAGGTAGGAGCAGTCGCTACCAGTGAGTCGACCAAGTGCAGTTTACAGTAGTTCTCTTCAACCTAAATTGATAGGTATCGTCTTCGAACCCGGAAAAGCTTCGAGCTGATATCAGTGGCACTAAAGTTGTTGTGGACAGCTTCAAGAGTACCTCTACGAAGCTCTGGTTTCCGAGAAGTGCGACGTCAAGCTTTCCTTGAACCTTCATCTGACATCCCCTTCTTTCTTCGTTGTACCGCTTCAGACCGTCTCGAAATGATCGATGACTTGGGCACGTCTGAATCAGACGTGCTCAAGTCATCGATGATTTCGTTATGGTCTACCGTAACATGTGTTGAGTCAACACGTGCGCGTTATACCGATGTAGTGTTGTGTGACTCACGAGAGTTTTGACCTTTGAAACATGGTCAATGGCCGACTCAACAGACAATGCCTTCAGCTGCATGAGGGACCCACAGCATCAAAGAGCACCTCCGGTGCCAGGAAGACCCAGGAAACCAGGACGCCAGCGATCCAGATACAGCGTCCGGGCCGCCCAGCTTCTCCACAGTTGACTTCCACGTGGCTTTCCCACAGGCAGCGACGTCGATTTCGTCGATCTTGTCGCCTCCAGACATAATGTTGACCGTCACGTTCTTGGTGTCGGTGCTCTGGAAGTTGATGATCACCTGGCCGTCGCCCTTCTTGGTCAAGGACATGGTGCTGTTCTTGAACGCCTTCTGGGTCATGTTGAGCCCCAGCGTGTCCGGGTGCGTGCCGTCGTCGATCTCGCCCATGAACTGCGTCGGGCCGCAGATGGACTGGAAGTACTCGGAGATGAAACTCGAGACGCCGCTCATGTCGAAGCCCGTGACGACCCAGAAGTTGAGGCCCTGGTTCATCACCTTGTACGCGTACTCCATGGCCTTGTAGGACGTGCCGTTGTCGCTCTTGCCCGTTGTGATGAGGTCGTTGATGACGACACCGAAGGTCTTGCGCAGCTTGTCGCGCGTGGTGTAGGCCGTCTTCTCGTCGGACTGGGAGATCAGTAGCTCCATGCAGTTGCTGGTCACCGTGGCGATGTCCGTCTTGACGATGTCCGTGTCCTGGATCTTGACGCGCAGCTCGTCCTTGGTAATGCCGGGGTTCTGCTCCCTCAAGGCCTCGACGGTCGACCACGTGCGCTCCATGAGGCCTTGCAGGTCGTGGCCGCACGTCGAGTTGGACCTGAGAGCGTCCTTGAGGTATCCGATCTCGCCCTTGGTGATCTCCCAACT
>NW_009258133.1:263839-268885 GCF_000149755.1 Phytophthora sojae | reverse complement strand
GTGTGGCATCATTTTGTCCGCGAACGTGTTGAGCTGGACGAGATAACTGTGAAACGAGTGGCTGGGGATGACAATGTGGCTGATGAATTCACAAAGCCACTGCCTCGTGTGAAGTTTGAGCAGCATCGAGCAAGCATGGGATTGATTTCCCAAGGGGAATACGAGACTACCACGAACTCGTGCAACGTTGACAACCAGTAGGTGGGGCTGTTGTGAATTACTGGTCCTCACCTGTTGCTCGTGTTGCAGTGTAGCTTTTGCTCTACAGTAAGTTGAAGTGCAGATACACAAAAGGCTCAGGAGCTGGGAAAGGAGAGAGAAAAGTAAAGAGGGGAAACCACAAAAAACACGAAAAATACAACGAGAGCAGCAAGTTGCTTTACTCCCCCGCAGCGCGTTCACCTTCTCTTCCTCCTTCATTGTGCGGTGTGAGTTACAGACGCACGCAAAACCGTCAAGTTACAAGCCAAGTCCTGCAGCTCCCCCATATTCATTTCAGACTGGTTTGGCGACTTGGCAAGAAACATTTACCAGTTCTGGGCCATATGTATGGTCTACGTCAACCACATCTGAGCATTTGCCACCTCCAACCGAGCCCGTCCCCATCAGACGCCAAATTGGCCGTCCCCCCTGGCCACGGCGGCCCTCGACATGCAATTTTTGTTAGAATAGTTCCTGGCAAGAGGCTACCTGCGTGTCTATACGAATATTACATCTTTTACGACTGAAGTACTTCTCAAAAGGTCGGTAATGTTGAAATGGAGGCTGGTTGTTGCCACCGATACCATGTAGTTGTTTCCTGGACCTTGCTTATATCGCAAGATCTACAAACATCTACGTCACAAAGCGATATAATTGATGACTCACATAGTATGTATTCGAATGCCACTCTGTAGGTGTTTCTGGTTTTGTGGGTAGAACAACCAGGCTCGCGTAACGAAACCACTTTCGAGCTCTCCCGGAATCTATCTTGATTTCTCAACAGCGTTTTCCGTGTTAATAATTTAGAATTCATCGGCTTGGAAGCACCTGCTAACTATTAGCACTTGGTGCCACCAACGCAACATGGTCACTATGTGCTACTCTCCATATATCAAAATGGAGATTTCCATTGAGTTATATATAGCCCACATGTGTAGTTTGGATCATCCCTTGACTTAGTTCGTGCTCGGCACTTGTCGCTTCGCGCTTGTCCTGTTCAGGCGTCAATAAGTCTTGGGCCTCGCTGCTGTCATCCTGTACAAGCAACCCCCTACTAGCTACAATGGACGGAAAGGCAACTTGGCTGAGTAGGCGTTCGTGTTAACCGGATAAGCTCACGACCACTGCTCAAGTATAAGCGTATCGCCACAAATTCGGGCTTAGGGAATGTAAGCACTGCAGTTCGAACCTCATACAGCCCCCCTGGCCTGCTGTAGGTCGGTTACGCACTACTTCATACTAACCCCGAAGTACTTCATACTAACCTCAAAGTGCTGGATTCAGAATAACTCGCGCGAGTTAATTTGATATTTACTCTTGATCTGATTAAATCTGATACCTAAAATGATTGGCCATATACGGCTGACTATCATTCGAGAATTCCCCCTCCCTTCCCCCTTTTCCGAATGAAGAGGCGGGTGTGTGTGTGAATCGCACTGAGAAGGAGAAGCTTGCGCTTCTTAGGCGCTGGAAAGTAGATAACCCAGATTGGACTCAAGAAGAAGCCGCTGTCGAGCTTGAGGTCAAGGAATCGACTTTGAGAGGCTGGGTGAAACGCTACTGGGATGTTTGTGACAAAGAGGTTGGCTCAGATCGCAAGCGCAACGAAGGCGGAGGACGAAAACACAAGATGAAGCCGGACGAATGGAGAGTAATCGAATACCTTCATGAGCTTATGGAGGACAACGGGACGTTTGACGATGTGATGTTTTATTGCCGGAGCCTGGAAGAGTTCAACTCGGATTTTGATATTCCAGAGTCCGAAGCAACATGGGTAAAACGGTTTATCCAACGCTACACAGCACGTGTACCCCCTGACGATGGCGGTGTACCCTCTACTGACGGCGGTGCAACCTCTGGTGGTGGCGGTGTAACCCGTGGTGATGACAGTGAGCACGAGGAGAATGGAGGTGCTGGAGGCGTAACCCCTGGTGTCGACAGTGAGCGTGGTCAAAATGATGGAGTAACCCCCGGTGACGGCGCTGTACCCTTCGATGGCTGTGGAGATGAAGACAGCGATGAAGACAGCTACGATAGCGCTGGATCGGATGAAAGCGATAGCAGTAGCGAGAGTATGGATTGTAACGAGTCCGAAGAGAGCGATTATGAGGTGCCTACAGCTGCTAAGAAGACTTCTTTGCATCGGAGGCAGTCTGCTACCAGGTCGCGGAAGCAGAAGCCAATATTGGAGTGGACGTGTGGTGATGATACGAGCTGAATCTATCGCGAGGACCTGGACAGCCTAATGCCGCATCAGACTTTGACAGAGTCCGCCGTTGATTATTTTGTGCATGGTTTCATGCCTCGGGAGAAGCCATTCCGTGAAAAGAACAAAGGAGAAAGCTGCAAGGGACGAGCGCCTCGCTGGTCACATAGGGAAATTTGACTGGGTATCGTACCGGTTTGTTATTCTTCCAGTCAACGGTAATAGTCACTGGAGCTTTCTTGCGGTTGAGAATCCCCTGCAGGGGGGCGTCATTCGGCTGTATCACGTTAATTCTGCTACAGAAGCGCATGACACGGCAAACGTGTTTTCTTTGATGCAGTGGTGGTTGGCGAAAGAGCGGGTCCCAGAAACAGCTCCGGTGGGGTCGGTTAAATGGAGTTTTCACGCCTCCCCTACCAAGCCTCAGCAGCAAAACTCTGTTGATTGTGGAATTTATCTGCTCTACTTCATCGAAAAGATATCCACAGCGATTATGAAAGATCGCCCGCATACGCTACGTGGATCAATGGATAAGTTGCGCTCCGACAAATTCAATGTCGAAAACTACCGTGCGCTTCTACATCAGCGTATTATCCGCGCGGCCAACGTAGCAAATAAGAAGAGTAAAATCCTATAAATATAAGTACCATGGCATCCTAATTACATTTCTTGCGCAGGTGTTACATGTACCTGCGCGCGCATGCTCTCAATAATATTGTTGTCTCGCTCAGAGCGAGTCGCTCTAGCTTTTGACCAGTCCATTTCCCAGAGCGAGTCGCTCTGTATGTAGCTACCGACCTGTCCATTTCCCAATCGTCGATCGTGCTATGGTTGCTCGTGCCCGTTTGGTGTGGTTGCTGTTGTACAAATCTGAGGTTGTTATCGTCCTTTACTCGTGGGTGATCATCATCGACAGCTGCTTGCCGTGTCCTTCCGCCTTCTTCTGCACGCTCTAAGAGCGTGTTCGCTACTAGCGAATCGCTAGGTAGCTGGAGATGGAGATGGAGATGGCCTCTCATCAACTCTATTTCTTGTCTTTTGATTGGTCAAAATAGTTTAGTTCACAACGTGACAACTGGAGAATTACCCCGTCTCCTTCTCCAGCTCCCAGAGGTGAAGAAGGAGAAAGTAGCTGGAGATTGAGGCAGTTCAGCCGCACACACAATGGACGAAGAGGAAGCTGTACTGGTTGCTACATGCTCAGCTGTCGCACAGGTTGCAGTCCTCCTATCAGGAGAATCCGACGATGCGCCGCGAGGCCCTAAGGAACAGATTCGTACCGTGACCTCATGCTACAGTCAGCCGCGTATGCAAGTTGGATTGGAATCTTCGCTGCACCAAGCCGACTTTCCTACGGGTTGCTGGTTTACTACGAGATCAAGGTGTTCTGTTTGCTGCTGCCAAAGTACGGCAGCATAGCTTTGAGAAGAAAGTTGCAGCCGCGCTTTACTTTTTACAAAATCAATTAGAAATCCTACACGTTATCATAGATGGCCTTGTACTTTACCTTTGACTTGCACTGGTGGGGTTTCACCTCGAGCCCCGAGACTAGATACGTTTCTGCGGAGACTAACATCCAGGCGGCGGCAAGCTGTTTCGCGCTTCTGGTGCCCTGAAAACGATGCTTGAGCGTGTCAAAACGAGCCCGCTGCAGAGCATCAGCTGCTGCAGTCGTCCACGCAAAGGAGGGTTGCTTCGTAGCGATAGACGTTTCACCAGTATTGGTCTTTTTCTTCTGATTCCGTTTGAGTAGTGGCCGGTGTCGCATACACAGTCTGGGAAAGAGCAACATCAGAGGCAGGTATGTCCAAACTGGCAGCAGTCAGCACGAGGTCGCCACTGGCTGACGGGAACGGAGGCGCAGCTCTCGGGGCAGCTTGGTCCATCTTGCCACGCGTCCGGTGTCTCGGGCACAGTGTTCTCGGCCGACGAAGAAACAGCAAAGTAAAGCGAGTCGTTGCAGTTGCACTGTGATTGGCTAATGTTACCTAGATGCGCTCTGTTGTAGCGAACAAGCTGGAGATGGAGATGCACCAACTCCCTGCACCAACTCCCTGCACCAACTCCCTGCAGATATCCATCTCCAGCTGCGTAGCGAACACGCTCTAAGAGTTAGACACATACACGCCGCCCTCCAGGAAGTCCCTGGTATTGAGCATCGTGAACAAGTCGGAAAAACCGGTGGGCTTCAATGGAGCGATGGGGCAGAAGCAGCCATCCTGTTGCAGTCGGCGCACGTTCCGACAACAGGTAGGAGCAGTCGCTACCAGTGAGTCGACCAAGTGCAGTTTACAGTAGTTCTCTTCAACCTAAATTGATAGGCATCGTCTTCGAACCCGGAAAAGCTTCGAGCTGATATCAGTGGCACTAAAGTTGTTGTGGACAGCTTCAAGAGTACCTCTACGAAGCTCTGGTTCCCGAGAAGTGCGACGTCAAGCTTTCCTTGAACCTTCATCTGACATCCCCTTCTTTCTTCGTTGTACCGCTTCAGACCGTCTCGAAATGATCGATGATTTCGTTATGGCCTACCGTAACATGTGTTGAGTCAACACGTGCGCGTTATACAGATGTAGTGTTGTGTGACTCACGAGATGATCGAGACAGTTTTTACTTTTGAAACATGGTCAATGGCCGACTCA
>NW_009258133.1:246005-260332 GCF_000149755.1 Phytophthora sojae | reverse complement strand
TTTTGACTGGCTGGTACTGTACGAGCTTGTAGAGTGCCCCGCCGTCTTGCTCTCACTTCTCATTTTGCGAAGCTCCCAATAGCTGTACCAAGAATCTCCCAGGGCAGCAGCTATGTTTGCCCAACGCATTGTGTTGCTGGCTGTCATTTTCCTTCTCTGGGAGATCAATGCTGCCGTAGCCCGCCGACAAGCCGACCAAGTCACCGACGCGAACCCGAACCTCCGCGCAGCCGATCAGAACCAAGCTGCGTTGGAGCGGCTGCTGTGGTCCTACGACTCGAGAGACGAAGAGAGGAGATGGGGCTGGTCTGCAAAAGAGCTCGACGAACTTTTCCAGAAGCTAGACATTGCGACTGGAAGGCTTGACGACAGCAGCTCCGCCGCCTCAAGTGGTTCACAGTCATTGCGAAGTACAGAAAAGCGAAGAAGGCAAACTTCTGGTATCCGGATGACTTCATTTACGCGAAGTTGCGGGAGACACACTCGGAAGCAGATATAGCGGTGCTTTGCCAAAAACTCATGAACACCTCGAAGGCGAAGAAGGTCGCGAAGACCCTGCAGCATCACCTGTTTCAGGCATGGAATAACCGAGGTATGAGGTTGGAAGACGTCGCAGACCTGTTGGGCGTTCTTGTTTCGACGACGAACTCCGTGCGATCTGGCATTCTGGTGGACTATCAGCTGAAACTTACCGGAGAGGCCGTCAACCGCGTTCGTCATGGATAAAAAGACAACAGTAGAACTGCTCCAACGTATTACAGTACTGCCCCATCAGCATTACGTGAACAAGCTAAGCCGCGCCATGATCATGGCCCATGAAGCAATGTTTACGAGTTTGTGATAATTTGCAATTATTCGTAATATAACTACATGTATTATTGTGCCTTGCATGCCTTCTGTCTAAACAACGACGTAATTCGTTGTTTTAGCAAATCACGGTGATTAACCCATCATTGAGTTAGGAGGCTAACTCGTCGATTTAAGATAGAATAGCTGCTAAGACAACGAGTTAACGTTGAGTTATGCTCACTTTCGTTGAATGGCTGGAGTAAATCCGACAATACTACGGCCCTGACATTCTAATTCTAACTCACTCGCTTTGTCTGATTGCTTTCTAGTCGATGATTGACATGCGTTGGCGATCTATCGTACTGAACTACATCTACAATATTGAAGAACATCCCTGTTTTTATATCGAGGAGCTGCAAGCAGCTTTAAAGTCAGCGTTTCTTGCACATCCAAACATTTCTAGTAGATATTTTCTACTGCTACTATATGCCGTGCTCTGAAATTTGAGCTTGGTTTAACGCGCAAGGCCACGACGAAGAGAGCGAAGAAGAAAACGTCCCCGCCGAAATCGGTGCTTACTATTATGCAAGGAGTTGGCGCCATTCTATTGGGACCTTATCAGTTTGTTTTCTTGCAGCGACAACCGATTTATTCTTGCAGTGGCAACCGCTCCGTTCTTGCTCTGCGTTGTGCTTGGTACTGGCGGTTGATTAGCTTAACTTTAACTTAGAGTTAGGCTGCGAGATATGAACACCGGGAAGGATTTGCTCGTTGGTTTAGAGCCCTTACTCGCATGCCAAAGTTCGTGCAAAGCACAATACGAAGTAGTACAGTGCTACATATATTACGCAGTACTTCGAACTAACCTCGGATCTTCTTTTGTGGGTCACGAGTAAGCAGAGAAGATGGGAGCTCTCCACGACAAAGTTGGTGAAAGCGTTCGTTGTCGACACGCAACGGAATACAAATCTACGGGCTTGTGTATTCACATGTCAATGAGTGATCGCGAAGCCTACCGAATGCCCGACAGTTTTATGCTGCACAATCCGCCACCGACTCATTTACTGCCATCTTCCAAGAAACGCACTCCGCCTACCGACTTGCTGTCCGCCAGGGCCCAAAACCTTTCCAGCGCAGGCCCCGTTCCGCCACCCGTGACTTTTCGACCGCTGTTTCCCAGAGAAGGAAAATGACAGCCAGCAACACAATGCGTTGGGCAAACATAGCTGCTGCCCTGGGAGATTCTTGGTACAGCTATTGGGAGCTTCGCAAAATGAGAAGTGAGAGCAAGACGGCGGGGCACTCAACAAGCTCGTACAGTACCAGCCAGTCAAAAGTGCGCGATATAGTGCACGACGTGTATCCTGGGATGAATGAAACCTGGCTAACTGTAAAGTAATGACTGCATCACACCTTCTACGAGCCCGAGCCCGTCAACTTCAAAAGTGGGCTCCCCCTAATACGAGAGCCAAAAGTCGCACAAAATGGGCTCCCTCGTGGTAAGTACGAGATCAAGGAGCCCTGGTTCGTCCCCAGATTTAGCTTCAAATCTATGACGGGCTTTTCATAGTAATATCTGATTGGTCAATTTTACCTAGACTTAAGGCGAGCAACTTCGCGTGATCGATGCGCCACGCTAGAAGATCGAGCTCAAAGATCACCACACTAGAAGATCTCGCGCCGCTCATATGTGTACAGCCGCTCCGAGGTCACCCCAGCGTCGCCGATCGTCCTTCCTTCCCCTCAAGGAGGAGCCCTCTTTCCTATGCCTTTTCAGGTTAGAACCTGGAGATACTTCAATGACGGCCAATCATCAGCGAGATAGTTAACACAGGTGAGGGGGGAGCCCTTAATGAGGGCTCACAGTTCTGGAGGGCTCCTTTCACTTAACCTATTGAACTCAAGAGCCCAGGAGCCCGAGCTCGCGACTTTTTGGGTTCACCCAAGAGCCCAGGAGCCCGGCTCTCCCCAGGGCTCGTAGAAAGTAATGACCCTCCGGGTCTGTTGCTGAGATCATCGAGGCGCTGTCTGCCTCGGCCTCTGCATCGGGTTCTGGTTCCGTCTCATTTGCTGAAGCCTTCAAGATGCTGTCGCCTGGATCGTCACGGCCGTCCTTCGGCTCTGCAAGGACATTGCGGTCGTCCCGTGAGTCTTCGGTGGCAGACGTCTCCGTCTCAGTGTCGTCGAGTGTATCTTCGAATTCTTCGGCTACCGTCACCGTTGGCTCCGGCGCATCATACGAGCTTGCAACGCCCCTCACTGCTAAGAGCTCCGTCGTGCCGGTGTACCGCAACTGGGTGGGACCTCGCTCCGTCCAAGGCGACAGCGCATGCTGGCGTGAGGCGCACGTTATGAAGAAATGCCCCTCGAACTACGACCGCAACGAGAAGGCCAACACGTGCTGGGCCGAATGCCCCATTGAGTACCCGGTGGAGTGCGGCATGGAGTGCATCCGCCAGTACGACGACTGCGGACGCGAGGTGCTGTACAAGGTCGGCTCCGTGTTCAACGTCGGCATCAACGGCGTCATGGACAACTGGTTCGGCAAGTTCTCGGAAATGGCCAAGGGCGTGCGGACCGCCGTCATGTGCTCCTGCATGATTGTGGGTGAGCTCCGGGCACTTAACCGCTACATCCGCTCCATTGAAGCTGCGGACCCCGAGGCGTCTCAAGACAAGATCATGGCGCTGCTCTATCAGTCGAACGCTGTGGTGGTTGAACTGCCTATTACGATCAAGCTGTGTATGGGCGGAAAAACAACCCGCCAATGGTGGCTGGCGGACCGCATCATGGCCACTTCGCAGTTCATTCTGTCCCAGGTTCTGGCCCACGACGACAGCCTCATTACGAGTTGGGAGATCACCAAGGGCGAGATCGGATACCTCAAGGACGCTCTCAGGTCCAACTCGACGTGCGGCCACGACCTGCAAGGCCTCATGGAGCGCACGTGGTCGACCGTCGAGGCCTTGAGGGAGCAGAACCCCGGCATTACCAAGGACGAGCTGCGCGTCAAGATCCAGGACACGGACATCGTCAAGACGGACATCGCCACGGTGACCAGCAACTGCATGGAGCTACTGATCTCCCAGTCCGACGAGAAGACGGCCTACACCACGCGCGACAAGCTGCGCAAGACCTTCGGTGTCGTCATCAACGACCTCATCACAACGGGCAAGAGCGACAACGGCACGTCCTACAAGGCCATGGAGTACGCGTACAAGGTGATGAACCAGGGCCTCAACTTCTGGGTCGTCACGGGCTTCGACATGAGCGGCGTCTCGAGTTTCATCTCCGAGTACTTCCAGTCCATCTGCGGCCCGACGCAGTTCATGGGCGAGATCGACGACGGCACGCACCCGGACACGCTGGGGCTCAACATGACCCAGAAGGCGTTCAAGAACAGCACCATGTCCTTGACCAAGAAGGGCGACGGCCAGGTGATCATCAACTTCCAGAGCACCGACACCAAGAACGTGACGGTCAACATTATGTCTGGAGGCGACAAGATCGACGAAATCGACGTCGCTGCCTGTGGGAAAGCCACGTGGAAGTCAACTGTGGAGAAGCTGGGCGGCCGGACGCTGTATCTGGATCGCTGGCGTCCTGGTTTCCTGGGTCTTCCTGGCACCGGAGGTGCTCTTTGATGCTGTGGGTCCCTCATGCAGCTGAAGGCATTGTCTGTTGAGTCGGCCATTGACCATGTTTCAAAGGTAAAAACTCTCGTGAGTCACACAACACTACATCGGTATAACGCGCACGTGTTGACTCAACACATGTTACGGTAGACCATAACGAAATCATCGATGACTTGAGCACGTCTGATTCAGACGTGCCCAAGTCATCGATCATTTCGAGACGGTCTGAAGCGGTACAACGAAGAAAGAAGGGGATGTCAGATGAAGGTTCAAGGAAAGCTTGACGTCGCACTTCTCGGGAACCAGAGCTTCGTAGAGGTACTCTTGAAGCTGTCCACAACAACTTTAGTGCCACTGATATCAGCTCGAAGCTTTTCCGGGTTCGAAGACGATGCCTATCAATTTAGGTTGAAGAGAACTACTGTAAACTGCACTTGGTCAACTCACTGGTAGCGACTGCTCCTACCTGTTGTCGGAACGTGCGCCGACTGCAACAGGATGGCTGCTTCTGCCCCATCGCTCCATTGAAGCCCACCGGTTTTTCCGACTTGTTCACGATGCTCAATACCAGGGACTTCCTGGAGGGCGGCGTGTATGTGTCTAACTCTTAGAGCGTGTTCGCTACGCAGCTGGAGATGGATATCTGCAGGGAGTTGGTGCAGGGAGTTGGTGCATCTCCATCTCCAGCTTGTTCGCTACAACAGAGCGCATCTAGGTAACATTAGCCAATCACAGTGCAACTGCAACGACTCGCTTTACTTTGCTGTTTCTTCGTCGGCCGAGAACACTGTGCCCGAGACACCGGACGCGTGGCAAGATGGACCAAGCTGCCCCGAGAGCTGCGCCTCCGTTCCCGTCAGCCAGTGGCGACCTCGTGCTGACTGCTGCCAGTTTGGACATACCTGCCTCTGATGTTGCTCTTTCCCAGACTGTGTATGCGACACCGGCCACTACTCAAACGGAATCAGAAGAAAAAGACCAATACTGGTGAAACGTCTATCGCTACGAAGCAACCCTCCTTTGCGTGGACGACTGCAGCAGCTGATGCTCTGCAGCGGGCTCGTTTTGACACGCTCAAGCATCGTTTTCAGGGCACCAGAAGCGCGAAACAGCTTGCCGCCGCCTGGATGTTAGTCTCCGCAGAAACGTATCTAGTCTCGGGGCTCGAGGTGAAACCCCACCAGTGCAAGTCAAAGGTAAAGTACAAGGCCATCTATGATAACGTGTAGGATTTCTAATTGATTTTGTAAAAAGTAAAGCGCGGCTGCAACTTTCTTCTCAAAGCTATGCTGCCGTACTTTGGCAGCAGCAAACAGAACACCTTGATCTCGTAGTAAACCAGCAACCCGTAGGAAAGTCGGCTTGGTGCAGCGAAGATTCCAATCCAACTTGCATACGCGGCTGACTGTAGCATGAGGTCACGGTACGAATCTGTTCCTTAGGGCCTCGCGGCGCATCGTCGGATTCTCCTGATAGGAGGACTGCAACCTGTGCGACAGCTGAGCATGTAGCAACCAGTACAGCTTCCTCTTCGTCCATTGTGTGTGCCTCAATCTCCAGCTACTTTCTCCTTCTTCACCTCTGGGAGCTGGAGAAGGAGACGGGGTAATTCTCCAGTTGTCACGTTGTGAACTAAACTATTTTGACCAATCAAAAGACAAGAAATAGAGTTGATGAGAGTCCATCTCCATCTCCATCTCCAGCTACCTAGCGATTCGCTAGTAGCGAACACGCTCTTAGAGCGTGCAGAAGAAGGCGGAAGGACACGGCAAGCAGCTGTCGATGATGATCACCCACGAGTAAAGGACGATAACAACCTCAGATTTGTACAACAGCAACCACACCAAACGGGCACGAGCAACCATAGCACGATCGACGATTGGGAAATGGACAGGTCGGTAGCTACATACAGAGCGACTCGCTCTGGGAAATGGACTGGTCAAAAGCTAGAGCGACTCGCTCTGAGCGAGACAACAATATTATTGAGAGCATGCGCGCGCAGGTACATGTAACACCTGCGCAAGAAATGTAATTAGGATGCCATGGTACTTATATTTATAGGATTTTACTCTTCTTATTTGCTACGTTGGCCGCGCGGATAATACGCTGATGTAGAAGCGCACGGTAGTTTTCGACATTGAATTTGTCGGAGCGCAACTTATCCATTGATCCACGTAGCGTATGCGGGCGATCTTTCATAATCGCTGTGGATATCTTTTCGATGAAGTAGAGCAGATAAATTCCACAATCAACAGAGTTTTGCTGCTGAGGCTTGGTAGGGGAGGCGTGAAAACTCCATTTAACCGACCCCACCGAAGCTGTTTCTGGGACCCGCTCTTTCGCCAACCACCACTGCATCAAAGAAAACACGTTTGCCGTGTCATGCGCTTCTGTAGCAGAATTAACGTGATACAGCCGAATGACGCCCCCCTGCAGGGGATTCTCAACCGCAAGAAAGCTCCAGTGACTATTACCGTTGACTGGAAGAATAACAAACCGGTACGATACCCAGTCAAATTTCCCTATGTGACCAGCGAGGCGCTCGTCCCTTGCAGCTTTCTCCTTTGTTCTTTTCACGGAATGGCTTCTCCCGAGGCATGCAACCATGCACAAAATAATCAACGGCGGACTCTGTCAAAGTCTGATGCGGCATTAGGCTGTCCAGGTCCTCGCGATAGATTCAGCTCGTATCATCACCACACGTCCACTCCAATATTGGCTTCTGCTTCCGCGACCTGGTAGCAGACTGCCTCCGAGGCAAAGAAGTCTTCTTAGCAGCTGTAGGCACCTCATACTCGCTCTCTTCGGACTCGTTACAATCCATACTCTCGCTACTGCTATCGCTTTCATCCGATCCAGCGCTATCGTAGCTGTCTTCATCGCTGTCTTCATCTCCACAGCCATCGAAGGGTACAGCGCCGTCACCGGGGGTTACTCCATCATTTTGACCACGCTCACTGTCGACACCAGGGGTTACGCCGCCATCACGAGGGGTTACACCATCATCACTAGTGGTTACTCCATCATTTTGACCACGCTCACTGTCGACACCAGGGGTTACGCCTCCAGCACCTCCATTCTCCTCGTGCTCACTGTCATCGCCACGGGTTACACCGCCACCACCAGAGGTTGCACCGCCGTCAGTAGAGGGTACACCGCCATCGTCAGGGGGTATACGTGCTGTGTAGCGTTGGATAAACCGTTTTACCCATGTTGCTTGGGACTCTGGAATATCAAAATCCGAGTTGAACTCTTCCAGGCTCCGGCAATAAAACATCACATCGTCAAACGTCCCGTTGTCCTCCATAAGCTCATGAAGGTATTCGATTACTCTCCATTCGTCCGGCTTCATCTTGTGTTTTCGTCCTCCGCCTTCGTTGCGCTTGCGATCTGAGCCAACCTCTTTGTCACAAACATCCCAGTAGCGTTTCACCCAGCCTCTCAAAGTCGATTCCTTGACCTCAAGCTCGACAGCGGCTTCTTCTTGAGTCCAATCTGGGTTATCTACTTTCCAGCGCCTAAGAAGCGCAAGCTTCTCCTTCTCAGTGCGATTCACACACACCCGCCTCTTCATTCGGAAAAGGGGGAAGGGAGGGGGAATTCTCGAATGATAGTCAGCCGTATATGGCCAATCATTTTAGGTATCAGATTTAATCAGATCAAGAGTAAATATCAAATTAACTCGCGCGAGTTATTCTGAATGCAGCACTTTGAGGTTAGTATGAAGTACTTCGGGGTTAGTATGAAGTAGTGCGTAACCGACCTACAGCAGGCCAGGGGGGCTGTATGAGGTTCGAACTGCAGTGCTTACATTCCCTAAGCCCGAATTTGTGGCGATACGCTTATACTTGAGCAGTGGTCGTGAGCTTATCCGGTTAACACGAACGCCTACTCAGCCAAGTTGCCTTTCCGTCCATTGTAGCTAGTAGGGGGTTGCTTGTACAGGATGACAGCAGCGAGGCCCAAGACTTATTGACGCCTGAACAGGACAAGCGCGAAGCGACAAGTGCCGAGCACGAACTAAGTCAAGGGATGATCCAAACTACACATGTGGGCTATATATAACTCAATGGAAACCTCCATTTTGATATATGGAGAGTAGCACATAGTGACCATGTTGCGTTGGCGGCACCAAGTGCTAATAGTTAGCAGGTGCTTCCAAGCCGATGAATTCTAAATTATTAACACGGAAAACGCTGTTGAGAAATCAAGATAGATTCCGGGAGAGCTCGAAAGTGGTTTCGTTACGCGAGCCTGGTTGTTCTACCCACAAAACCAGAAACACCTACAGAGTGGCATTCGAATACATACTATGTGAGTCATCAATTATATCGCTTTGTGACGTAGATGTTTGTAGATCTTGCGATATAAGCAAGGTCCAGGAAACAACTACATGGTATCGGTGGCAACAACCAGCCTCCATTTCAACATTACCGACCTTTTGAGAAGTACTTCAGTCGTAAAAGATGTAATATTCGTATAGACACGCAGGTAGCCTCTTGCCAGGAACTAATCTAACAAAAATTGCATGTCGAGGGCCGCCGTGGCCAGGGGGGACGGCCAATTTGGCGTCTGATGGGGACGGGCTCGGTTGGAGGTGGCAAATGCTCAGATGTGGTTGACGTAGACCATACATATGGCCCAGAACTGGTAAATGTTTCTTGTCAAGTCGCCAAACCAGTCTGAAATGAATATGAGGGAGCTGCAGGACTTGGCTGTGCAATCGGCGGAGAGGCTGGAAATGCTGTGGATCGAGCTGGAAAGCCACCGGGTCTGGTAAAGTCGCCGTGTAACCAGTTGGTCTGTAGGCATATGCTGTGTATCTGGTGTGATCTCGCGGACAAAGGTTGAAACCAGGCGCGAAGCCAATATCGAACCCGACCACACCAAGACTTTGAGCTGGGAAGTTATGCGCATGTCTCCTGAGATCGGACCCGGTGTGATTGCCATGCAGCGACACTTCGTTGGCTGCCAGCAGTAAACCGGTAGCTGAATCATCTACATGCACTGTAGCCGCACTGCTCACTTGTGGACGCTTCTGGCGCACACGCCTATCCTTGAATCTTAAATTGGACCCATTAACTCCAGGCACACTGAGTCCGTAAGCCGCACGTCCACAGATTATGTGGGCACAAGACAGGAACTTCTTATAGAAAAGACATGAGCACTCAAACGTACTCAGGTGCACCGCCCACCCGCCTCGTGGCATACCAACGTGGTGCGCGCGGCGTACAGACCATTTCACAGCTTCCTGATAGAACTTGGCAGCGGTAGCCTTTTCTGCATCTGTTAAACACTCGGGCGATATGATGACAGGAGTTTTGACGTTGCTGGGGGCCTCCAACTCGTCAAGGTCAGACAGTTCGGGGCGGTCTTCCAAATGATCACCGCAATGATACAGCACGCGAACAACCGACTTCTCGGTCGTAGCGTAAACGACGACTCGGTTGGTCGACACTAACGTTCGGGCCAGCTGCTTGGCAACTTGAGGCGGGGCGTTTGGTCCAGATGCCATGGGAGGTGGTACACACAGCGAATAATCTTCTGCAATCGTCAGTAGCTTCATCAACAAACGGCGCGTATCCGCTGCCTTGCGCTGCGTATAGCGCTTGATGCTGGCATTAAACACTTCACATGGGTTGTTGGTTGTAGCGTACCCCCCTGGAGAGTGATAAATCTGCCATCTCCAGAAGCGGGTATGAATCCATTGTGCCGCGAAATATGTCAAAAAGACGTGCAACCTTCTATCGCATTGCCACTCTTGAGATACACGCCCCCACACCTCCCAAAATTCGGTTTGGTTGAGTGTGTAGTGCATGTCAAGAATACCACGATACACCATAGCTCGCACCGAATCTGGTAAGTGTCGCACTCGCTTGCGTACATTGTACATCACGTGGAAGAAACACATCAGGTACGGACAGGTTGCACATTCTGCAACATCCCGCAGTCCGTTCAATTGGGCCTCTTCGGCGTCGCCCATTATCACGTCAACTCGAAGTGGTCTTTTCATGTGGGTCCTGAAAATTCGTGCGAAAGCTCCAATCGATTCGTAATATTCGCGTCGGGTCCTTTGGCTAACAATGAAAAGCGCGGCTAGGTGGTAGCTTCGGTGGCGATCGGTGAAACCGCACGTAACAACAGGGTAACCGATGTCGCTCAGCTTGAAAGTAGCGTCCAAGTGAAAAATGAGAAATGCTTCGCGATCCTGTAGCGAACTGATGTTTTGCGTTAGCTTCAAGCTCGTGATTCCAAGTATCAACGGTTCATCATCTTCCCCGTTCCCAACAAAAGGGAAGCCGTGCTCATCTTCACGATTTCCAAACACAAACGCGGTGTCGGGATCCACTCCAGCAACGAAGGCCTTCGCCTTCACTAACTCCTTCGTCCTGACAATAGAGTTTTTAGACCCCTGCAGCCATCGATTGTACTTGACACTACGCAGAACTTGAGGGCACGTCGGAAACCCAAGCACTGGAGTCGGTATTTCAGGTGCACGAAGCATGTTGCTCCAGATTAAGCGTGGTGGTACCGCGTTTTCGTCCATTCGCTGGATGTAGTCGCGCATTTCACGTGTCACCTTGGCGCGAGGAGGTAACGAACACGCTATGTCTTCACGCGCGTGTGGCTGGCCATTTGTGTACGCAATCCACCGCTTCGAAGTCGGGCACTCATGCACTTTCCAGAGCGTTGCACATTTAACAGTTCCTTTGCGGTTTGGACTCTGACAGCGAAGGCGCCGCTCAGCCATCGAGTGGTCCCCGGGGCAAATCATACACCAGCGCGTCCTCACCCAAAATATGGCAGAACAGCAAAATCGCTACCAGCGAAACTTGACTAACGCATCTTCGCCTTGGAACTCGGCTAACTTCGTCCAGGTGTGGTTTGGAGACATCTGAGGTGGGGACAGCTGCAGCTAGGTTCTCCGCAAACTCTCGAAAGGTACTGGCTTGTTGTGTTGTGTGGGGAGCTGTTGGCCGACAGTATTCTCGTGTAGATTACACCAAGGTTATGAAATTCGAATATTTGAAAGTCTGAGCGTCAGATTAACACGCGCGAGTTATTGTGAATCAAGAAATTCAGATTAACTCGCGCGAGTTATTGTGAATCAAGGGGTTTAAGCTGAGCCACCTACACGTTAGCGCTGGTCATCGCCGCGGTCAACGTTTTGTATGCTTGTCGTGCTTTGAAATACCGTAGAAATACCAGCCAGTTCAGCAACCAGCTTTGCAACCGTCATCTCATTGGTTAAAAATGGAGTACCAGGTAATGTGTCACTTTGCTCCAGCCCTTTGAGGTTGCTTTATGAGCAACGCGCTGTGAAATGAGCTGAATAACTCTTGTGCATGTAGTACTGACTGCGAGAACCTCTTTGCAATACACTAGCGTCGCTCTCGTAGGTGCAGTACCGACCGCGAGAACTGGTCACGGCCTTGTACTCCTTGAACACCTTAACTTTCTTCAACAGAGCGGCAACAGCTCACGCGTGCAGGCAGTACTGCTGCGGGGTCCTTCCATACCGATTTCATGAGTCTGTAGCCGCGGGACGGCTTCCATTTCACGCAGATTGCTACTGTGCGGTAGGTCTGGCGGGCTGGCTTTTATTTGTGTGAAGATGTCTGAAATGATGACACAGTTTACTTGCGTTCTCTCATCTCAGTGAGAGCTGGATAGAGTGTGCCTCTGATCCTACCTAGTAGCCGTAGATGAGGAAGTGGTAGAGGTAGCCTGCATGAAATCGTACGGGTTGTGCAGCAGCACCAGGAGGGTGCGGAGCTAGCTCTACGGGTAGCCCCGCCGCCATAACAGGCCTTCGGCTCCGACGTGACCTCCTACTACGTGCAGGTACGACAGTATGAGCTGGTTCGACCAGCCATGAAAAGCTCCAGGCCGCCGTAGGCGGTGCCACGGCTTGCCACGGTGATAAACGCTTTACAACCCTGCATAAACGAATTCACTTGTGTTTTGTATACTGTCTCCCATACGGCGTCGTTTTGCTACCGTGACTTGCAGTTTGTATAGGAGTTGAGTTGCAAAGCAACAATCCTGGTCGATACCATGCAGCTGGCCAATCAGAGGTGGCGATTTCTAGAAATACAACCTGGATTGCAAATGGCCGGTAAGGTACCGGTATTAACAGCTCTGGCAATGAGGCAGAGCAACAGATCAAGCTTGGGAACTGACAATCTGGCTACCGGTACCGGTACGATGCTTGAGAAAGTACAGTTAGAATGTGCAGGTTGCTAGTGACCGGAAAAGTGGTTGTTGACGATCACTTTCCAGCTGTTGTGGTTGTTCTCGTCTTTTTTAGATTGCCATTGTCCCAAAGAAGGTTGTTTGTGGTCCAAAGTTGGTACACTGGCGACCCCGACTCATCACCCACGAGGAGGACAGGCACGTGTACAGATAAATACGGCAACGCAAAACCCGGCACACATATGTTGTACTTTTTACAATAAGTAATTCAGATAGCCAATCAACTTCGGGATTTACACTTGACATTTGTATTCCATATGGTTTTAAGGACTTTCTATAAATTTGTGTGTACTTTATGCTCCGTTACGTGTACTTTATGTCATTGCCTTGTACAATCTCTATCGTTCCTGACAGAGAATTCTGGCACATTTACTATGGAGAATGCCATTCAGTGGTGCCGGATTTATCCGTCGTTGTCTGTACACGTTTAATACATGTACAGGCGTCCCCGGGCTAGTCCCGGCTGTACAACTGCATATTTTAATGTACCTCGCACAGGAAGTACAACAAGCTCTCAAGATTTGCGCGCTACTTCTGCAAACGTATTAATTTAGATGAATGTACAGCGAAACCTACTGCGACAAGTGGCACGTTGCGGGAATACCTCCACCGTAACTTCGTTCCAGCTGTGAAGCTTTGCCATATTTAGCGTCTAAAATGGTCGGCAAAATAACTGCAAAGCACAATAACATCTTCAAGGAAAACATACAGCGTCGCAATCGCTGAAGTCGTTATTGCTCGTGATCATGAGCTTGGAAAGAGGCTGGATGGACGCGCGCGGTGGCTGCAAGCCAGAGCGAAGGTCTTCGACACTCCCCAATTTACCAGCAACCAGCAACACAAGGAATAAACCTGGCCTCTGCCATGCTGCTCTACCCTGCCATCGCCTTGGCGTTGGCTCTCGGACAAGTGTCTGCGGCAACTAACCTAACCTGGACACCTTGCCCCCTCACAAGTGACAAATCCATTGACGGTAGTTCCAGGGATAATAAGGCGGAATGCACCATGTACGCTGCGCCGCTGTGCCACCCCCGGATCTGCGAAACGCCCGACTCGGCCATCTCGACAGTTGATGTATTCGTGAGGCGAATTCCCGCTGCGAACCGACAACCCGATGTAGCTCCAAACGTGTGGCTTGTTCAGGGTGGCCCGAACTACTGGGACTCTCTGCGTAAGTACTGCAAGACCGTTGGAGCACGTGATGATTTCAAGGACTAACGTTTGCTGTGGGCGGTTGTGTTCCAGTGGACCTTCCGATAATGATACTGTATTCGCAACTGAAGGGCGAGGCGAACGTGTACACGATGGACTACCGCGGGGTTGGACAGAGTACGCCCTTGAAGTGTGCGGCCCTAGCCAAGTCGTCAAGCTTTGTCGATCTGGATCTGGAACTGGTCCCTGCATGTGCAAAGGAACTCGAGGAGAAGTACGGGGACCTCGCGGCCTTCTCGACCACCAGCGCTGCCATGGACCTGACGACTTTCATCTCGAAGTATGGCAACGATTTCAGTACGACCTTGTACGGAGTGAGCTACGGTACGATCTGGGTGGAGCGCGTGATGCATCTCAATCCTCCGGAGGTGACGGGGTACGTTCTGGACAGCGTCGCCACGACGTCGCTGGATAATGTAGATGGCGCGTTCGATG